>NW_010541056.1:10295-107856 GCF_000687285.1 Phaethon lepturus
GCGCGGAGGCGCTACTCGCCGCTGCAAGAAGGGATCCTTCCCTCCCGGGCACAGTCCCTGCTTCAGCCTGCGCTCGCCTGGTCCCTCAGAGCTTGCTTTGGCTCCCGCCGGGCTGCTGCCGCCGGCTGAGCCTGTTTGCTTGTTCCCAGCGCAGAGAGGGGTTCTGGCGAGCTGGCAGCCCCTGGCCAAAATGGCGAGCTGTCAGCCCCTGCCCAGGGAAAAGAGTTGGGAAAAGGAGAAAAGTTTGTCATTCTAGGTCTCTGGTTTTGCAGTGGGGCAACTAACACCACCAGGAAAGTCACGATGAAAGCTATAAACATAGTAAGGCTAATATCAGATACAGCCGTTCCTAACATTGCCTTTATTTTTCCTTCCTGAACAGAAAGTTACTGAAGTGTGAATTTTGCAAAAATTTGGAAAACAAATTTTGCATCATTGCTCCAGACCTGGCATTGTTATTGGACTGAATTGACAATGACATTGAAAAACATCAATTCTTTGACATTTTAGAAAAAGAATGGGGAGTTTGCAGTTAGGTTTCATTTTTGATTATAGAAAGGTTTCAGAATAAAAGAATATATGATGTGTCCTGAGGCTACCTGCATATTTTACTATCGAGTTACCTCTAATTTAGCCATTGAAATGCAAGAAGAGAGCCCTTGCATACAACAGCATGAAACGTCTGTCTTAGTCTATCATTCATTTGGCTCTGCTCCACAGAACAAGAAGTACTTTTCATTCAGGTGTGTTTATGATGAGTAAACTTGACCAGATGTTAAGTCTCCTTTGTATTTTAAAGTGTTTTATGGCTCACATTAGTCAGCTGGAAAAGGGCAGATCATTTATATTCCCCTGTACGTTTTTTTAGGTTCAAGCTTCCCCAAAGGAGCATGGGACTATATGAAAATATATAGAAGGAAGAAATGAACTATTGCAAATGTAACAATGTATAGCACAGAACTGAGAAAATTGCTCTGATTTACAGGATGAATTCTGTAAATACTGAATGTTATGAGACTACAGGTCCAACGGTTTATGGGTAAGAACAAACTTCTCCCATTCCCTTTCCCGCAGGGGAGATTAAAGCAATAATTGAAAGCATATTCTCTTCCTTGTAGAAACAGTCCTGATGATGCACATAGGTGAGAAAAGAGCCATTGGCTTTTCACATACACTAACACACTAATGTTGCCATATTTAAAGGTTCAGCTCTCATTATTAAAGAATATTAGAATACACATCTCTAAGGGAGTCAGCTCTTTTCCTCTACAGAATAAATTACTGATATTATAACAGTAGTTTCGGAATTTCTAGGCAATACAAAAATTTGACCTACAATTTTCGGGGGAATTTTGACACCCAGGTGCTCTAACAATGATTGGCAGCCCTGAAATTTCATCCTTACTTCTGAGCTCAAATGCTTCGCTGCTCCAGGAGGGTCAGCACAACGGACCTCAGAGCGTACCCCATTCCAACCGCATGGAGGGGAAATGCAAAGCCTTTACCTCAACTCAACCCTTGCATGAGGCTTTTGCAGGTCCATGAGTAGGTTTAACCTGGGTGGGGAGGGATGTCCCCAAGCTGCACGCGTCAGCTCATGAGGTAGGAGAGACTCCCCTCGTCCCTCCCTCCCGCAACAAACTTCTGCAGAGCTAAGCTGGGGACAAAAACCTTTGGAAGGGCAACACCAGCAAGTAAAGGTGTTATGTTGAGATCTTACATCTTACCTCTGTGAGACCTTAAAACCACTTTGTTGTGCCCACGCTGCAAGCTGTCCAAAGCTGTGATGATGCTCGTGCAGTGCCAAGCAGAGGTAGCACTCTTTGCCTCTCCCCACGGAGTCAGCATGGGCTCAGCGCCACGCTAACCACAGTTATGTGGCACTTGGTTAGCTCAGACTTTGGGTAAAGCGAGTGCACATCGGCTCACAACGTGCCGTGTGAGCATGTCCTCATGTCTGCTACCGGGTCCTACAATATACGAAATGTCCCACTTCCAGTACATTTACCATGTGGCTCCGGGACATGGAGACCCTCACAGCCACACTTACTGGGAATGTCTAAAGCCTCAGTTCCATGAAACTTCAGAGATTTCTATAGTGGCAAAGCAGATTTCCATTACGTAGGGGCCAGGAACAAGGTATTTTTCTGTGTTGCTGTGAAAATTACGCTAACAATACAATACTTTAAATATTTTTCTCATTACAACTGTTGGGACCCATGACCAATTCATATCCTTTTGTACCTCAGTGCTTGAGGAAGCAACACATTTGATGGGATTATTATTTAATTATTGCTACCAGAATTTCTTCAGTACTGTGGCTGGAGAGGCACTTTCTAGCCTCCAAATAATTTACATTTTAGACACTTCATTGTTGCAAAAAGAAGTTGAGGGTAGAAAGACTCCCTTTGAAGTTAAAGGAAAAAGCAATCTTTATATACACAAACTACTGTAAAAATAATCTTTGAAAGAATCTGACTGGTAGGAGGCAAATCCTTCCTCCAGATTATATTGGAGGGTTTTGTTATCCTGGTGTCTTTTCTAGACACTGGCCTCTTAGAAACACAATTGTAGCTCTCACCTTAGCTGGGACCAGAAGCACGCAGGAAAAGCAGGCATTTACAACAACATGTTGAAAAGAACTTTACCTACCATCCTAACCACAGGAATCAATCAATAAATAAAGAATAATGTAATACAAATAAGACATAGTGGATTATAAATTAATTTACACATAACTATTGTTATGTGTAATATAACTATTGAAAGAGAAACTAAATGAAAGGAATACTAATCTGTATCTTAGGCAATATAACAGGTGTTCCATCTATTAGGGGAAAACCTTATTTAACTTACATAAATTGCAAAAACTAAATTATTTGCAAGCATCTCTGGGTGTCTACAATGCAGCATGACTTTGTTGGGGTAAGACATGGATGTTCTGTTGTTCTAGTATGTATAATATCCTAAGTGTTACATCAGCTAAAATTTTTAACATCTTTTTTTCTTATTATCTAGTACCTAAAAAGCTAAATGTCACAAGATTTATCTATCCCTGAAGGCTAGAATTTTCACATTCACTCTAGTATTTTAGTGTTTTATATTATTAAAATTATTTAATCACTAGTAAGGCAATAAAGGAGGTGTTCAAAAAATGTGTAGACGTAGCACTTCGGGACATGGTTTAGTGGGCATGGTGGTGTTCAGTTGATGGTTGGACTTGATCTTAAAGGTCTTTTCCAACCTTAATGACTCTGTGATTCTGTGAAAGACAAAGAAACTTCTAAGGAACAAGCCATCAGATTGCTTCAAACTGTATTAATGATAACAAGTGACCTTTGGGGATATTTTATCCAGTAAATAAATAAAATCAGTTCTGGTACAACAATCCAAACACTCTGAGAAAAATTTCCACCCTGGCAGTAACACAGGTGATGATATGGAGAAAGATGAAGGAAGATTAGGTTTTAACTTTCTAGCCATTCTGCAGAAACATTTTGACAATTTAATCACATAGTTTCTTTTTCCTTTAATCTTAGAAAGGTTGACTCTCAAATTAGGGCTTTATTGTTCTCTTTTTGTCTGCTGTTGAAGACAAGTTATGCAAATTACAGGGTCTTAAAAGCTTGGTAGATCCAAGGTTATTACTAGACAAAAAGCAAAATTAGCATCCTCAGTTGCTCTCACATAGGCATCAAGAACTTTTGAACCTGAGGAGGGTAAGAACAAAGAATTAAGAAATGATGAGCTAATCTTTGAAAACACATCAAGGAGAGAATAAAAGGTAGTTATCTAATAATCCCATATTTCTCTGTGTTTTTGAGATGGTTCTGAAACGCCTTTAGTTATTTTGTCATGCAGAGGCATGCTCTGCAAATAGGTGTTTCAAATCCATCAGAAAAGTAGTAGCAAAGATCAAGAACTAAAGCAAAAAAGTGTACTTTCTCATCTGATTCAGACATCTAGAGAAATATTTCACTATTACACTACATCTTACATCAATGACCAGAGGTCTGAGCATCATAACATCACCTGCATTAGCACTGCAGACATTGGGGAAGTGGTGTCAGTCCTGAGCTGGTGCTGCTGTTACCCACAATGTACATGGTGTCACTACCTTGTTCAGAAATGCAGTAGAGTTCTCTAGAGCACTAGATGAGAAAAATAGCACTGTTTTCCACACTGCCACCTTTGAATCCCAAACTCAGGCCTCCTAACTTTGGTAAACATGTTGCAACATTCTTATTATTTCTTTTGTTTATTCCAAGTAATCTCTTCAAAGAAAACAAACAATAATAAATACCATCCAACTAGAATTTACTGGTCTTATTGCTCTTAATTTTCTACAGTTTGCATGAGGTTTTGAGATCTATGGCTGCTATTAAATGTAACAAAGGTGACCTGACCTTCTGCCAGGTCTTCTGCAGAAGGTCCACCCACCAATCTGCACAATAGAGCTATAGCACTGAGAATATATTATTATTTTCCTTTTAATATTATGTTATTAACTTAAAGAACATGCTTTGAAATGATGCCAGGCATTTGCATTAAATCCCTAAAATGAGTAAAATGAACAAGACAGAGATGCAGCTCTTAAGTAGTTCAGTGTTGTCTCAAGATGAAAGCATCGAAACCATGGACCAGCCTGTATGCGAGGGATTATGGGAAAAAGTGCTTTGCTTATTCCCACTGGTGTAAAAGTTGTTGGAAAGGGAGAATAACTTGTGATGTGGTTCAGCACAAATGCTTACAAGATGACTGCAGGTCATTTTTAGGTCGTGGACTTGTTGAGGTAGTTTCATATTCATTAGAAGGCTAACTCAGAGATATAGATATTATAAGAGCAGAGTGAAGCTCATAGATGGAATTTATTAGAGGCATTTGCGTAAAACCAATACCAAGGGAAGCTACTGGATCCAGCAAGTTCAGATGTTAATAAGATTAATATGCCCTGTTAGGTATATAAAACCCGTGTGTGACTGAGTGACTATCCACATAAGGTAAAAGAAAAGTAGCTACAATGTAAATGTGAATGATTCAGAAGATGTTTTAGAACACCTTGGATCAAGACACACTTTCCAGCTCTTTATCGTTGTTATTATTATTAACATATTGTGAAAAAACTGGTCTGTACTCTATTCCTTCATACCTCTGGCATGAAGTCAGGACACATCAGGATGCTGTAGGTCTACCGATCTTAGCAGCCAGAAGAATCCTTCTACTCAAGAAGAGATCAAAGCCACAGCAAACTAAATTAATTAATAAATTCCAAAATAAATCAAATTAGCAAATTAGATGACAAAACAATTTCTTAGACTGGAATGTGCATGCCAAATGTAGGTACTAGTTCACTGACATTTCCACAGTGTTCGGTACTCAAGCTGCATGAAACTTGAAACAATCCAAGTTTGCATTGCTCTTTCCAAGTCTCAACAGACAAGCACAAAACTAAGTCACTGCATATTCGTTTGCAGTATAACACAGATACTATGACAACTGTCATGAATGCAAAATAACAAAATACATCATTTACATCAACTAGATATTTATAACTTGTACAAGACTGATATTGTGTGAGCAAGGGTGATAATAATTTGTGGCATAAACTGAGATGAATGTTAACACATGCAAAAACCAAAATCCTTAACAGTAACACATTTATGAATGGATCAAAACAGAAAAGAGGAAAAAAAACAAAGTCTACCTGATTCTACTGAAATGTGGCTAACAGAACTATTGACTCTCAGGTAACAGTTCTGAGACATTACAGTCTCACAGGAGGTACAATGAACAGCACAGGAATGTGTGTGTGTGAATTCAGCTATTTATAATATCTATTCAGTAGTGTCTTCTGGGAAGTGTTTACAGAAAGGGAAAATAAATTGATTATTTACAGATTATAAATATACGATATTATAAAGCCATGAATTATTTCACTCATAGTCTGGTGTAGTGATTTTCCCCTGTTTTGCACACATACTGTGGGTTAGTATCTGAGCAGGCAGTACCGGTGTGATTCCTATTACATATATTTTCCAAACATTCAGTAATACTATGTCCTAAACATTTGGTCATACTTTCTAGGAAAACTAGGTCCTAAATATTTGATCATACTTTCTAGGAAAACTAGGGACAAAATGGGACGCTGTCAGTAGCTACACCAGCTTCAGAGTTTTATTCCAACAGAACTGCAATTCAAATATCTTCTTTTGAAGCATGCAAGAATGAAAAGCACAGCTGACATTTTTATGGAAGTTACTTTTGTGGTTGATCTACAATATTATTTCTAAAGTAGCATTATGGAAAGATAAACTTTTAACAATTGTTTGTAAGACTGAATTCTGTAAATCTACTACTGAAGTCAGGAGAAAACTTCAATTTTTTGAAATTTTGAAAAATTCCAACTATATAGTTGGAATTGACTTTGAATAACTATGATTTTGCCACCAATTTTAACCACTGTCCATGTGCCTTTCATTTGGAGCGTAAATAAAACTCATATCCTGAAGAGCCTATTTGTATTCTATTCTTTTACAGCAGACTTTTAATTTGTGTGATCATTAATTTTTAAGTGTTCATTAATGAAATACATCCTTGTCCAAAGTTAATAAACGGATTAATAGCTGGGATAATGAGAATTCTGGCAAGACAAGAAAATATCAGGAGGGAGAAAGAAGAAGGGGGAACTTGGCAAGTTAATGATCCATTAAAGTAAATCCTGGGTCAGTTTAGATCCTGCATGGTTCATTACTGTATAATAAATTTAATTGATAGCCATAAAAACCTAGGAGGAAGCAAGAGCTCTTTTGGTTAAATTCACTGAGAGACATTCAATATGTTTCTTAAAAGTTTTCAATTGTATCTTATTGTAAGAAAACTTTCTAGTGTTAAAAGAATTTAAGTACACAAATGAAAGCAAAATACCAGCTTGTAAACTAGTAGTTGGCTGGGTGTGTCACATAAGCCGCCACCTATGCAAGTTCAAGAACCCCAGAAAAAAGAAGTAAGAAATGGTAATTAAAAGTCCCATTATGCCACTGCTTATGTTTAAAACAATAGCATAATAATACTTGGTAGAAAAAAATATAGTTACATATTGGGAAAATAAATGGTGAAGCTTGGGGTAGAGACAAAAGGCGGGGTACTTCTCTAGATGAGGGTTGCTGTGCGCTTTACAAAACTGCGCCGCAGGTTGTTGCTGATGCAATTAATGGGCTGAATGTGCAGTTCAGGCTGGGACTCAGGTTTGGTCACGCAGCTTTTCCCACTGGGATCTCAACTGGAGAGTGTGTTTGTCTCCAAATAGTATTGCACAGCACAGAGATTGCTGAGAAACCACCAGCAATGTCTTTCTAGAAATGACAGTAGCACAGCTGCCTCTGCACTGCATGAGGTGGGCATACTGCATCAACCCCAGTGCCCTTGCTCACTGATGGATGTACTGAGGTGTGTACTAAACGTTGAAGAGAGTTCACGCACGTCTAGTCTGGTAGGAATAGAGATACAATTGCATTGAGATCTCTTGTCCTTGCATGCATTTTCAAATTCTCCTCTTTTCTCCAAAGCTCCAAGTTTTGGAAATGTTTTCCAGGTCTAGAACTCAGATGGTTCTTGAGCTGTCACCACCAAACGACCAGTATGAGTGTATTGCTGACACAGTAAAGTTTAATCAAAAATATATTCCCAAACACTGCTAGTTAACGCAAAAGTCAGAATTTTTTACAGCTCCCCATTGTTCTCATGGACATTTAGTTAACATTATTAAAGCCATACTTGGTTAAATTCCTTTTCTTTCCACGACCACATGAAATTATTTACATATTTACAAACCAAGATGCTTTGCCTTTGTTGTAGAGGCAAGCCTTATCCAGCAACAGACTATGTCATTAAAAAGAGCTAACCAAAAGGATCTTGAATACATGGAGCATAGATTTGTTTAACATAATGGTTCTGTTACACAGACATCCATCAGGACCGAAAGACAGCTAAGGGTACAGTAATATGGACCTATTCTTAAGTATCCACTTTTCTTTTAAGAGATGCTGTTTGGCATGAATTGTAGGACTACCTAAAAAGGCTCCTTTTGGAAGAGGGGTCCAATACACTATGACATGAGTGAGCTCTGAATAACAGGAAAGGATGGGATAAGATTTTAAGGACTAAGGGAGCCTGAGGCTGCTTCGGCAAGGGACTCTGGGCAGGCAGACTGGTACAAAACAGTCTGTGAAAGGGTAGGATTGCAAGTAACTTCAGCAAGGAACAGTAAGACAACGGAGAAAATAGCCTTGGTCAAAGAGAAGGGAGGAAAATCAGTGCTCAGATCTTACGCCCACATAATTGCTTAGGAAATGATCAAGGAAATTGTGAAGCTGGGGACTAAAACTGGCCCACAGCTCCATTCATCTGCCCCATGTCCTCAGGATTATTTTTTCCTCTTGGTACACATGTGTGTAACTGTGAGGTCCGCCAAGAGTGTCTGAAAGGCTCATTCAGCCCTTAGCAAGGAAACCTTGGCTCAGGGCCACAGTGGCTGGTTTTGCAGGAAAGGAAAAGCATAAGCTCTCCTGGAAGGCTGCAGTAGACCTGTAGACAGCTCAAACAGAAATTTCAGATCCAAGCCCCAAAATGCATGTCCTGAATGCAGTTTGAGAACACCCCACTCCCAACTAAATTTAATGCACCTAATTAGGAGGTTAGATGAATTAAATTCTAATTTTTACAGATTGTGAATTTTATTTATTATACATAGTCAATTATGAATCATGTCTACTAGTTGACTGAGGATCAGAATGAAAATTCTCCCTCTACTTCCCAAAGCTTATCTCACCCCTGCACAGTGCCTTATGTTGGAGGTGGGAGAGATCTAAGTAGAAAATGAGTGGAAGTTTGGTTCTGCCTCACAGTGTACCAAGAGTCACATCCGAGCTAGTGGAAGAGCTGCTGCAGTGTTCTGCAATTACAGGATCCAAAACAGATGAAATGAGATGGGACTTTCTACAGTAGGATGTTCTTGGGTCTTTGCTCAGACCTGGACCTAACACCACAGTCTCAAGTGATTATAATGAAATAATGAAAAGAAAATGTATAATTTTTCATTCTTTAAATAAAATTGCTCAGATTGAAAGAATATGTTCTGATCCAAAAATCATTCATATTTCAAGTTCAAAATTATATGAAATACCAGTGTTTAATAATCAACATATATAATCAGAGTGCTTAAAAAGTACTAGGTATGGTAATAAGGTTTATTTTTTGATGAAGGAACAAAAATATTACTAGTGACAGGTAACGGTCAGCAATTCAGCATGTTTACTCATACTGTTTCTCCTCATAAAGAAGTGGCAAAAGCTATTTTTAACATAAATATGCAAATAAAATACGATTTTTATATATACAGATTTTGAGATAGGTCTTTCACAATTTTATGTATATATTTAATCGAGTTCCTTTCCTGCTCATGTCCCGATTGAACCAAGCACGTGATCACACAACACAGCCTTTGTTATATTTTCAGCAAGAGCTATTTATATCTCAAGACACCTCACTAGGTAGCACTTTCTTTGTTACTCTTAAAAAGTTTCTCATGAAGCACTGCATACTTCTCAACTTCTAGCACCCTTACCTATATACACTGTCCTGGTTTCAGCTGGGATAGAGTTAATTTTCTTCACAGAAGCCAGTGTGAGACCAGGCTGCGTGGTGCTTAGTTGCTGGCTGGGGTTAAACCATGACATACGCACACACTATATGTTTTATCGATGCATATAAATTTGCAAGTGAGTATCTATTCTAGCAATATAGATTATTGTGACACCTTTATGATCACTCTGCAAAGAAGATTTTGCATTAAACTAAGCAACAAAATTTGAGAATAAAGCCTGAAGCAATGGAGCGGTTTTATATTGATCTCAATACTGCCAGAATTTTACAATGTTTACTTTTTTTTATTGGTGCAGGTCAGATCAGATTTGACCTTCCCCCCCCCCAATAATTTTTATTCAGTACAGGCTGTGCTAAAATAAATCCAAAAAGTACAATGATTGCTTTAGTATATTATTTCCAAAGTTGGAATTTGGGGAAAAGAAAATGAGCCAATGAACAAACAACTATTTCCTGCGTTTTTTTGTTCTACTACGTAAGGTGCATTAACTTAACTGGTCTTGGTTAAATACAACCTACTGCAGTTCCAACAGATTGGATCAGCCTGTTGATTTTTAACAATGGGTATTTTGCATAGTTTCTTCCCTTAGAATGGTGGGATTGGCGTTCAAAGTCAAGGTGGAGGAAACATGAATTGCTGTAAGAATTCTGGCAAACTCCATTACAGTAATAACTCTGTATTCAAACATTCCCTATTAAAAGAACTACCAATTAGAAAGCTACATTTGAAAAGAACTATAAATACCTAAAGATAACAATAGCTTTAATACCATTTTCATTTCTTCCCATTAGTTCCTCCTGAGCATAACTACTGTATAATTATTCTAACCTTTTTACACTCTCTCGCTCTTAAGATCATCCAAGCCCCTCCCAAGCCAGCGTATCTCTACAAAGGATGATAAGCAGGTGAGGAGACGTGTGGTGGTGGAGTCCTTCAGCTCTCCCCCTCTCCCACTCCATCGCTGTTCAGGGGCAAGAACTCTGGGCTGGCACAACTCGGCCACTCCGCTCCTCTGTCATGACCATGAACAGGAAAAGCATGGGGAGACCCTGCTCTTGGTTTCTCCCTTCCCAGTCCATGCCAGTCCTGCTTTGGGAACTGCCTACTCGGGTGGCATCAGGAGACACCTTTCCTGCTCTTCCCACACCTGCTATGCACAGGTACCTAATTCAGAACTAGCTGGAAAGTTATGTGTACATTTTAATTTCTTCTCTTTGTTGCTGCCCAAAGGGGATAAAGGTTTTTAACTGCTTTATTTCCCATTGGTGCTCCCATGATAAATATGTCGAAGGTAGTGAAACATTCAGATACTACAGCAATAGGAACACTAAAAGAACTTACATTAACATTTCTATCTGTGTAACTAGAATTTACATGGAGGGATTCATACACATGAAGGAACCTAATAAAGAAGATATTATTAAGGAATTTTTTTTTTCCAAAATAAAGTGTGCATTGAAAGTACACAATTATTGCATTGTTATGATATCATGAGTGCATACAGTGTTTGCACTAGTGGAGTACTGGAAATGTCTCCAGAGTGTAAAATCCCGGTTCATTAGGTAGTCAAGCTGTGCTGCCAAAATTCTGTTTCACAATGATTTACTAAATTCTGGGGGCCTAAGAAACAAAATCAAAAGCAAATTCAGATTTTCCCTGAACTGAAACTTGCTTTAAACAAAGCGGTGTTATAAGTATTCACAGACATCATGCAATCATCAGCAAGCAATGCAGAATCTAAACTAATGGGGAGATTGCAATATGATAAAATATTTGATCATATCTGCTGGAACTTATCCCAAAGGTTATTTCCAGGGGATAATCTGTAACACCTCCTCAGGTTTTTGATACAATTGTCCTTAATGTGCATTGAATTCCATTTTCATAATTTAAAAAGAAAATTTGGTTGGCTCTTTCATTCTTTGTTGAAAGAATGTCTCGTTGTTTTCCTTCTTCAACAGAATGTATTAAGCACAGAGATATTGTGCAGGGGTACAGCAATTTTATTTTAGTTCTGGTATCAGTGGCTTAATGAACTGGTGAGCCCACCAGTGTTCCCACTGGCCCATGGCAAGGATCTGATTATCTGGGCAGCCTTAGCCTTGGGCTGACTGTATGCTCATACATCCTACAGTACTAATCTTCTCCAAGGATGAATGGAAGGATGCAGAATGGCCTTCTTTTATAGAACACTCGGCCTGTTGTATCCCCTGGAGCAGGCAACCTCACCTTGGCCCATAAGATCCACTCTTTATATCCCTTGACTTTAATGAAATAAGAAGGCTCATTGTATAAAATAGTGTTAAACATACCTTTCTTTCCAACTACACTTACATGAAAGATGAAAAGAAGTACTGCCAGCTCTTAGATAATTGCCCATGTTATGAGCCTTCAGCTCCTTTTTAAACAGGAATTTAGCCATTATCAAAGGTCAGCTTTCAGGCTTTCTACTGAGAAGTTTATAAAATACCTATAAAGCCAAATTTTAGTTTGTGCTAAATCTACGTTAGGCGAGTTTAATAAGAAACATTTTGAACAGCCATGTACTCCTGGGTCCCAGATGATTTTCTTATGGGACTAATGCAAAAAAATGATTGCCTCTTAAAATCCTTCTTGGGCACGTCATTCTTGCTGGTATTTAGGCCATTTATTGAGAAAAGGTTAATGTAAATCATTTATCAAATGTGGATCATGACTATTTTCACTGTATCACTGTTCTTTTATTAGAAAAATACCACACTAGGCTATACGTAGATGTCTAAGTCATTGCTGTATGGCGTGAGGAGGAATACCTCCAAACAGAAGATTATTGCACTATCATAAACAACATCAGGATGGAGCCGTGAGGCCAAAGGACACAGTGGGACTATTCATTTTAATGGTATTTGGGTGCTTAAACTCCCAAACTGGCTTTAAAAACCTGAAGCCAAAAAGCTGCAGAGAGATCAGACTAGCACACGGCTTGTTTGGAGAGGTTTGAGTAGCCTGCTCTGATCTGAGCTTCTCTGGTCTGTTGTTCAAATTCAGTTCCAAGGTTTTCGCTTCGGTCTTTACATAGGGGTTTTTTTTGCATTTATTTACCCTTACTGTCAATACATTGCAGATTTGTGCATGTTTTGTAATTCTCTGGTACATACAAACTAACCATGTATATTGTTGTGTTGCTGTGGGTGTTGCTATGATGCAACAAGATTTTTTAAATTATTTTTGTTAAAACATCCATTCAGTGAAATATAACACGGATGAAAAGTATTCTGAAATATGGCAATACAGGCAGTATCCAAAGGGATAAATAATAGCTGTTTCCTAGAAACTGGATAACCCTGGCTCCACTGGAACAGCAGTATAAACATGCTAAACTGGGAATTAATGAGAGGGTATGAATCCAGACCAACACATATGACAACAATCAAAAGTAACAAGGCTCACAGGAGCACTCAAAAGGGCAGCATGCAGAACGAAGTGCCAGAAGAGCGCCCAGCTGCGATGCAAAAGCCCTGAAAGCCCAGCAGATACAGCCATGGTTGTGGGGAGAGGAGAAATAGGAAAATCCATGGAATAGGTTGTGGATACACAGTGTGCTGAGAAAGCATTTTCAACATGCTTTCCACGCAAGGAGTATTAATTGAAAATATTCTACATACTTGTAGAAGTGGAGTGAAGAGGTCTGGAAAATTTCCAGGACCTTTAACCATGGAGTGCCCATAAACACAGAGGTCTTTGGAGACCTTGGATGTGGCTGCTGTTCTGCTGACTGTGCCCTTCCCGAGTACCTCATTTTAAAAGTTCAAGCTGTAATTATCCCCCATCCTCTTTCCTCCAAATAGTGTAAATTCTGGCCGTATGGTGGGGAAGTGATATTATTTCACATTTTTATATGGCTTTTTACATGTCTCGGGCACTGAGAAGACATTGATTCAGCCTGACAGGACCACAGTGAAGTAGGTGGGTAATTATTACTCTTACCCACTTGCAAAATACTGGAGAATTGAGGAGACTGTCCTCAGAGATTATCCACGTCAGAATGAGGACTCGGGGCTGTGGAGAACCACCTGTGTTTATCCGGACCAACCAGCTCTCAGACTGAGCAGGAGACAGGGAAGGAGAGGGGCTGTAGAGAGCGCGAGCTCTGCTGGAAGGGCTGAAATATTTTTCTAGATACAGCAATTTAGGGATAATTCTTCAAACTTCTGTTTGCTTTTTTCTCTCATTTATGACTCACGCAAGGCTAATTGCATGGTGATGTTCTGTTATTATACAGTTATGGGACTGTTTAGTGTGTCTTTTTAAAAAAAATAAATCATAAATGTGTGTTGAACCTGGAAAACCCTGTAAGCTATAAAGTTCACAAAACTACTCCTTTATGTGAGTGGGGTCTGCCCATAACTTGATGAATGTATTGCCAGATTGAAAAGGAAAAAATCTTTAATATGGCAAAAACTATGAAGGTTCATATGATTTGAATTAAATACAGATAATAACCATACTTGGCTCAATGGTGTTTGGAAAGAGAGTTTGAAATTCTCCTTAGAGACATTTCTTAGCTTAACTTTAAACAAGAACTATGACTGACTGGTCCTTTCAAAGAGGAAGAAAAAGAGTTCAACGTATTTAGACCCTTTACTACAGCCTCTTGCCTCTTTCAAAGTCTATTTCCTTTTAAAATGATATTTATAGATAAAAGGGGGGGATGAGAGCAAGGGAGATATCCATCTGCACAAAAATGCTCATCTATCTGTGTATCACACTCTATAAATATACACATTACAAATAAAGATATATTACTCTCTGTGTGCCTGTGGACAAGGCATTTCATTTTGTTTGTCTTTACCCAACCGTTTGAGCAGGCAAGCTCCTGAGCACATACAAAGGCACGGCATTATTGCAATTGGGTTATTTGCACTGGCCCAGATAATAAAAATCTTCTGAAATCCATAGCAAAATATTAAAATGTGATTTTAAACAGTATCATTTGTTAGTCAATTCACATGAACACATTTCATTGCAGTGGTAGCAACACTAATTGTTTTCTGTAATTAAGGTCTGGCAGCTGAGAAAAGCACAGTGGGAAGGAAGAACCAAACCAACGTGCTGCTATAAACACACTCCCACCATCCCAGTATAACTTAGAGCAGCCTCCAGGAAGCTGTAATTTATGTTGGCAACAACAATTTCAGTGAGATCAGAGACATGCCATGTGCTTGATCCGCCCCTTCCAGCACTGATATTCCCTCTTTTCTTGAAGTTCTGCACAAAAAGTTGGTCTATTTAAGGATTTTCAGGTGAGGGAAATCTCAGCTCTCCTGTCTGACAGCCTCAAAGCTGTTTTGTGGTAGAGGTAAGCTATTAAGATTTGCTTCTAACATTAAAATGCACCACTGGCACCAAATTGCTTTCAGATCACAATGACTGTTGTAGTTACAAAGGGCGATAAAAACAAATAACTCACAATGGAATATATTGTTTGTCCACAATCACATGTTTTTCCTTTTTTTACATGCATGGAAATGCATAAGTTTCCCTTACTACATTTCACCAGGCCCTGCCAAAATAATTTATAAGCAAGTAAATTAAAACAAACCATGAATAAGAAAATAATTCCTTTAAAAACAAAGGCAATTGTGTTAGAATTTATATATGTGTGTATTTCTCATACCATACATCCAGTGCTAAATAAACAACTTGTATGGCTGGCATTTTGGAGTGCTAAGTTATGAACATATAACCATCCCCTCAAATTTGTGCATGTTTTCTCTCTTTTTATTTTTACTAAATAACCCTTCCTCCTCAACCCCCAAAGGGTACAGATGTGTTTCAGCAGCTGTCCTTGCTTTCACTGTACTGTAAGCTTAATGGATGAGTGTGTGTATGAATGCCCTATCATCAGCTCATTAAACAGTACCTTCCAGATTACTGAAATGTACTTAATACCTGGGTGCAACAGTGCTAAGCAATGTGTTTCCTTTCCAGAAGATGTTTTCTGGTGTGTTACTAACCATTTTGTGACATTACTGATTATATTACCTGTTAGAAAGAAACTAGTTCCATATTGGTCCTGTCAGGAAGCGGAATCTGTTCTCTTTATCCAATGAATTTGAGTTTGCTTCTCATATTATTTCCTAAAATGCCATTTTATCACTGATTCATCTTGCATTATTCAGCCTAAGGTTGAGGAAGGCAGGAAGGAAGAAGGGACATGTGCCAACGTGATGGAGGCAATAAGGGACACATGCAAGCAAAATGTGTTTGAATTATGCTGAAACTGAACTCACTGTGGATATGGGACTAATTCTTCTTCCAGATGCATTTGGAAGCAACAGGACCTGTATGTATGTGCTTGAGGGTAGGCTTTAGTCACAACAACCAGAAACCACCAAAGGGAAGTGGCAATGGGGGCACAAGGGTTTGGGAATTTACAGAGCCCAGATCCAAAATTTACCTCTTCAGTGAACTCCAGTATGGACTCAAATCATCCTGCTATAACTGCCCCATGCTGAGGTATGCCTTATATCAACTATAACTGATGGGCCTGCATACCTGTCAATGACATAATGACTGTAACACAGAAGAAAAATAGCAAAGCAGCTCTTAAGGGCATCCTGGAGACACTGTGACAGTGGATCATCATGGCTTTCCCCAGCTGGAGCTGAATGAAATGTCTGAGTAAATTGCTTATGTCTGTATTTTAAAGTCAAAACCACCTCACAAGGATCTACAGCCCTCAGAAATGCTAAAACCAGCAGCGTACTGTGATATGGTAAAACAGCAGTAGGAAGTGAGAGAGATCTGTGAAAAAGCAGTGGTTGTAGAAGTCTGCATTTAGGAAAGAAGAAAGGATGGTGTCACCAGAGAAGTATGACCTTGTTGAACAGAGAATCTGGGTAGAAAGAAGGCTGATGGAACACGGAGGAAAGGGAGATCATTTGAAAGAAAAAGTGGTTTGGAAAATATAAACCTGGAACCCCTCCACAGGCAGGATAAAAGGAATGTGAGGCTTCAGGAGACACAAGGAAACAAAATGGTCTGACAGTGCAGAGCTTTCCAGGCAAGAGGACAAAGCAAGCCCTGAATGCTGCAATGGTGCTAGCAGTTTCATTATTGGGCCTTTCTCATCTTTAAATTGTTGTTCTTGCATCTTCCATGAACTCTTACAATGATGGTTTCCCAAAATACCACCAAACTGCCTTATTTCTCCTAAAAAGAAAACCTTTGTCTCAGGTATTACACACATGGGTCTGATTTCTTTACAAGTTCCAAGAAACTTCTTTCTGTTTTATATATTGCTCTGAAAAGCCTATGAAAAAGGTGCAATACTGCTACCGTTCTGATAAGTTTACTCACGCCCCTAAGTTTGCCTTTTTTCTGCTGAGTTTCTTCTGCCTCTAATTAAATGTACTCTTTGGGTAATTAAAGTTATATTTATAAGCCTTATTAAAGCAAGGACCTTAAATTTAGTTCCAATAAGATTTAACCATGCTTGATGCTCAACAGGAATAGATTCAAGTACCTGCTTCAGTCGGTTCTGCTGAACTGCAACTCCTAATTGTGAAAGGACACAAAGGGGAAAGGGCACTTTTTAGGCTCACTGGTCATTCTTTTATTGCTCTCCAGAAAAACGTTATTCTTGGGAAATATCCCAGACAAACATTACCAACCTCTGCCTGGGTCTACTCTATTATTGCAGAAGTGAAAATACAACAGAATGTAGATAATGGCATTCAAGAGAAAAAGAAGGTAGCTTAAGTAGCGCTCATACAAATTAAAAAAACCCACTAAAATCAACGGAAAAAAAAACAAGGAATACACTAGCCTGCAATTTATCCTAATCTGTGAATGGGGTTCTACATTTCCCATCTTCTTTGCTAAGAAAGCTATGCAAGGTGCCTCATGTCTGCACTGAGAAACCCTAACAGTAGTATTACCAATGAGAAGACAACGGTCAGCTTCCTTGCCAGCAATGAAAACAAAACCAATCATACAGTTTTGTTGTGGAAAAATCTTGCCAGAGACAAACAAGGAATATGCCCCATTATACAGCAGGTGTAGTAGGGGCTGAAACACTGCTGAGCAAACACTTCTCTCTGGGTGTAGCAACATGGAAAAAATTTCACTGGCAGATTGTGCAGTGAGTAGAAGAAACCTAACGAACTTGAACATGTGTTGAATCCAAGCAAACTACTTCCATTTGCCTTGTAGGCACTACCAATTTTTTGTTTCAAATATTGTTATGCCTTGCACAATTTGAATATTAATTTTGCGTGAAGTATATACAGGCTTCCATTTATGGTGACTCATACTTGTGGGTGGGTTAGGACTCTGTGTAGGACCAGAAGTAGCTTTACATTACCTGCCCTTCCGCCATCTCGGGGACAGCTGGAAGCCTACCCACCTCATAGTGAAATTTAGAGCAGCCTTACAGCTGTCTTGAACCTTTCCCATATTTTCTCCTTGCCTCCTATAGTTCTCCAAAAGAATGAAATAGCTCTCAAACATCAGCTTGGCTCCTTTTCCCCTATGCTAGTAGAGATTAGAAATAAATCTAATACAATGGTCTTGCATAAGCCAGGGCTGGCTCTTATGCCATATCTCCATGGGTTGTTTTGTATTTTAAGAACAGCTCTGAGAGCTGTATGTAACAGGAAAGGGCCCACTGCACTGTGTAATTTACTATGCGGTTCTGTGTTTGAGTTCTTCAAAATGTTTCTCACCTTAGAGGTTCCTTTTAATATACTAGGTGGTTTTCACTTGTACATTGAGGGCATAACAGGATGGGCTTTCTTGGAAACAAGGCAGTCTGTCCTTTCATCCTCCAGCAACAACACCTTGCAAGGGATTGGGGAGATCTGGAAAAAAACCAAAACATCCCTCACATGAATGAAATGTTATCTCACAACCAAGAGCAGCAATCGGCAGCTTCTGCAGCCATCCTCAGACTGATGCTTTGCTGGCATTAAAAACAACATAAATTGTAATAGTTTGGAGTTCCCAATTTTACCCCATATGATTTCCTTCTAATATTCAGCATTATATTATCCACACAACTTTCCATGTCCATCCTTATCTAATATTCTTCAAATCTCTTGAAAAATTTCAATCAAATCGGGCAAAGGGGCATGTGTTATCAAAATTTATGAAAATACATGTCTAGTCTGGGGGGTAAAAAATAAAATTGCATTAATGGATCCACTGGGGAGGGGACCAGACTAAAGTGTAAAGATATATAACTGAAGCGTGAGATCCCTAGTGCTGTTGCTTTAGGAGTAATAAGTAAGGTACTTGAATGTGCACACATATAGCAGAAGTTTCGCTGTGCAAGAAGGAGTGCTCTGAAAATCCACTTGGTTGCTCAGCCAGGTAACACAGAGCCATTGGACACCACTGGCTCCTGATCGGTGGTTGTGCTCCCTGGAGAGCCACGTTTTTTTGTTGGTTTGGTTTAATTAGGAGTCTCATTCACAAGAGACAAGGACCATCCACATGCATATGCGAATACAATCTGGGAGGACTACTGATTTTTCTATTAGCTACCCAGCAGACAAGCTGTTTCAGGCAAATTTGCAGAATATCTCCCG
Source organism: Phaethon lepturus (assembly GCF_000687285.1). Taxonomy (NCBI): domain Eukaryota; kingdom Metazoa; phylum Chordata; class Aves; order Phaethontiformes; family Phaethontidae; genus Phaethon; species Phaethon lepturus. Next base: position 29,529 of record NW_010541056.1, read on the forward strand.
GTTAATTTTGGTAGGTTTTGTAATATGCATAACAAGAGACCAGACCAGAGAAAAAGATAAAAAGGGAAAAGAAGTATATTTGGTCATAACAGATGATGTCCCTATGTGAAAGAATTTTTCCTACTGGTGTTACCATGACCCTGGCTTCCAAGGATAATATGCCATAATTTTGCACTGAAAAGTTAACTTTACAGAGTTAAAAGGACAAGCATATAACCTATTATTATATTCTTTCTTCTTTGAATATTTTTACATCTCCTATAAATTAAAATATTGTTTCTTTGTATATGAAATATATCATAAGGTTGTGTTTAAAGATTTTTCCAACTATTTGCGAAATTTATCACTTAAAAATATTACAATAGGCAGAATCATACTGCTCTGATAAACAGTATTGCTTGTTTAGTTTTGTCTCCAATGATGATTTGTCAATTTGGAACATCCCATTTTTAGTTCAACAACTATTGAAAACTTACATAATTCATCTAATAATTCTTTGAGCTCTTGTTTGGCCAACAAATAAGACTTGTTACAGAATGTAACTACCTAGAAGCTGAAATGACAAAAAAGTAAGGTTTTTTTGATATTTGAAAAGATATAAAACATATTGAGAAACAGGGCTCTATTTTCTATGGTCAGGTTCTCCTCTATCTAACACAACATTTTTCAAGAAAACCTTAAAAAAAATCAATTTAGAGTATTTTAATTTACACAGACCCAAATTTACCATTTTGATAAGTGTATTATTAATGTTATAGATTACATCAGAATAGATTTGGCAGTTGCTTCCTATTTAAAATCAGCATATTTTCCCTGGAATTAGATTTTTTTTCCCCTTCCTATTTATAATGACACATACACATACAGAAGGTTCCCCTGTTTCAATAATATGTGCAATTTCCAGTACTACTGATGGTGCATGTGTGTGCATAGTGAGGGGGAAAAGGCAAATTACGGCAGGCTTTAAAGGTTTTATTGTCTTTGATATACACACGCTGCTCCTGTTGAGGTAGCTAATGGCTGCTTTGCAGGAATATTGACAGTAGAACAGACCCTGCAGCGTTAACCTGAAATTATTCTCATTTATCATTTGAAGAAAAGAAAAAGAGACCTATTTTAAAATGTCTCATGGTAAAAATACTGTAAGAGTTTTTACTGTGTATATGTAAGCAATCATTATCCATTTCCACCTACCACTGCTCTCACTGAGAACATTTTAACACTTCAGGAGCTCTTTCCAGTTCAGGGGTGGGCACCAGAAGATCAGTCTGATCTGATTTGGGGAGCAGGTCACAAATATCACCCTGGGTCTCCAGACAGAACTGCCTCCCCCAAGGTTATCCTGCTGCCTCTGAGCTCGTTTCAGGGAATTTTAGTGTCTGCATCTATCACAGACAGAGAAAAATAGAAATCAGTGACTCCCGTCCTGTCCTTGTGCATATGAAGTTTACAGGGAGACGGGCTGTGCTGGAGAAATGGGCTGAAAGTAGAACCATGGCAAAAGAGGAGTGACTTCTGGTCAAAGAAAGCAAACATCCATGCTACACAGGCCTGGTCAGATCCAAAACCTGAGAGGGAATATGTCATGACCTATTAATGTGACCGAGTATGGCTCACTTAAGGAGCTGTACAGAAATACAGATATACTGATACTTCACACCTCGCCACAGACCTCTTGAGCAATCATCACCTTTTAAGTGGTAAGATCAAAAGCAATCCATGTTTTTCATCGGGGCCCTAGCTCCTAGTGACACAGATGGGTGAAGGGCAGGTGATATATCAATGCTATTATTCTGAAGAAGCAACGTGAAAGGCAGCAGGCATTTTCTCTACTATCTGCCTCAGTCATCCCTATTAAGAGCTTTAGCAAGATAAATACTACCAGTGCAGCCTTACAATCTAAAAACAATTTAAGTAATTAGGGAAGAAGTTTCCTAGATAACTGATTTGATTATCATAAGATGTACTTTAATATACTTTAATAAAGCCAATAGCTCCATGTGCTGCTGAAGCTTGCTGTGTTGGACGGTAGGATGGCAGACAGGTATCAACTGAAAGGATCTGCCTGGTGGGCAATGATGACTTTGTTCAAGAGGAAGAGTCCATCAAACTCATTCTCATTTCCACCTCCATCAAATGGATGTGAAGAGGATGAGCGGGGATACAAGAACGCCAGCACATGCATACAAGCCACTGCCTCCAAGGTTTGCACGAGACTCTCAAAACTGATGTCTGTTTCCCACCACTGACAACCTGTCCCTACCGATGAACCCGTTCCCAGGTTTGTTAGCAAAATGGGCAGGGAAGTCTTTGAACAATATGAAAACATAGTTTTGTGCTCTATCTCTAACACAGAACATAAAAAGTATATCCTCTGGTACAAATGGATTTGTTTTATAAACCTACTCACCCACACCCAGAGCAAATGCAGAACCTGCATGAGAATTAATATCTTGTGTTTGTAATCAGACATTATTTTCTTCTGCATAAACCACAAACAAGTGTTAACTGGAAAGCCTTAATGAAACATAATGATTTTGTTGAGGGGAGAAGTCAGCAGGGGCCGGGCATGCAGCCCCAGCACAGAGGTCTAATGGTTCCCAGAGCTTGTATGGTTTTGTTCCTCTTGCTTTTATCCTCTTCTCTTCCATTTCTCCCAGCAGCAAAAAGAGGTATAAAGTCAACATGCCACACTACATCCTGAGCGGGTGAATGTGTGAAATTCCCAGGCTCAGTGCAGAGCCACCGGTGTTGACAACTTTTCCCCTACTGCAAAACTGCAGTCTGAAGCAGCCGCTGGCTGGGACTCGTGCATGGTTATAGAACTGGGCAGTCAGATAGAAAATTGTTTTTCTTGACTTGTTGTAAGTGGTGGCACAGTGCTTAAACCTCTAAATGAAGTCACAAGAAGATATTTTCTGTTGATGTATCTGTTTCAGAATGCCCATCCCATGAAAAATTTTTTATCACTGTTTTAAGTGAGAGATTTAAAACTTGTTTTAAAGAGAGAGATTAAAACTTGTTTTGAAATTGGAAACTCGATAATTTTTTTTTAAACAAACACATATTTGCCAGACCAGATATAGTAAAAATTATGGAATACACTTTCTTTTACAGGACTGAGAATGAGCAGGTTTTGGAAAATTATGTTCTATATTGCATTTAGCCTAACTCAAAGTAAATGATCATCAAGGCAAGATTATGGATAGCTAGCTTGTATTCTTTAGCCCAGATTTATCTCACTTCAAGCTCTGAAGAATGTTAAAAACACATTAAGTAGAAAATTACTAAGATGGCTAATTAAGTCTTATCGAAGAACACATCTGCAAGTATACAGGCACTGGCAGCTCTTCCATCATAAGTTGCTCTTCTTACAAAAAGTAGAAACAATTCCTTGTGGGGAAAATTAGGCGGTTACTTCAAGAAGAAAATATTTATACATTATTAAAGGACTGATTTTTCAAATACCTGATGTTAATTTAATGAAGATGGAAATCATGTCTATATTCACCCATCTGTTTGATGAAGGCTTTGCTGAATATTTCAGGAAAGAGAAATTGGCTTCTTTCAACACCATTAGAAAGACTTAGTAAAAAGCAGGTGCTACAGAAAATTATTTTAGTGGATTACTATCCCACATTTTCCCCTTAGATTCAAATAATCTAGGATGAAAGAAATGCAGCTTTCAGTTCACTTTACGAAATGCCTACACCACAAAGAGGGTTCATTTGTCCTTTGAGATGGAGGTTGAAATCCAGGTTCCTCTCTTCCCCTGCGTTTCTGAATGAGCTTTAACAAATCACTTGAACTCTTCTGCCTATACCAACCAAAACCCTAGGGTTGGTGGACACATACAGAAGTGTTACAGTTCAGGAAGAGTTGTGTCATATATACAATAAAAGATTCTGAGTTCTCTGTTGTTGTTGTTGTTATTACTATTATTGTCATCATCATCATCTGCAGCTTTTCCATGGAATTAGCTAGGACAAGGAGCAGCCCCAGTCTTTATGGGAGGGTCGAGAGTCTGCATAGCTGTAACCACTGCTGTTCACACTACGTGTCCACAGCATGTGTGTGTTCCCTGCAGTCAATGCTGAGGTCAGGTCCTCTGTCTCACGTTCAACATGGGAACCTCACCTTTCACACAGGGGTGAGAGCTGCGAGGATTAACTTGCACTCTTTCATACAGGCCATTGCTCCGAACGATACAGCCAGGATTTGCAAAATCTTTCAAGGCCTATTTAAAAGGGGAATTATCTGCATTTAGCTAGCTGGAAAGTACCAGTCACTGGAATTCCTCCAAGAATTCTTTTTACAAAGTAAAATATTTGGAAAGTACATTTGCAATCAATTTAAAGGAAAGGCACATTTTATATTAAAACCCTCATACTCTGGTTAAAACACTCACTTTGACTATTATTTTCTAAAATGGAGTGTTACAAGATCCAAGCACAATATACTGTGGCTCACAGAGCAGAGTTAATAAACAGGATAAAGTTTCACCAATGCAAGTTGAGATTCTGCTTTTCTTTGATTATTCCCCTTTTCATCCTGACCCATGCCACTATGAAGTAAAAAGAGCATGCATCACAGTAAATTTTGAAGATGAAAGTTAGGGTCATAGTTATGAAAAACAGAAACCTAGACTGATTTTCCCCAAAGCAGGTCTAGATTCCTAAAAAAAGGGAGATGGTTTCCAAAGCTGTTCATTAGACTAGCATTGGAGAACTACTGGACACATAGCCTTTCAGAAATTTCTGACTTTCTAGAGGGTTAATGCCTACCAAAACCTCACAAGTCATTTAGTAGGACACATCCCACAGAAAAACTAGTGAAAAACTCCCCTAAATCATGAAATTACTTTAAAAATGTACCACTCGAGGACTTCTTGGCCTACATCAACTCAGTGGCAGGTTTTGGTGAAAAAGCACCCGCTAATAGCAATGCCTGACCCAAGTATCTCTTTCAGTGATGTTTCTTGTGCAGGCCTGACAGTTTCAAATGAAGCCATAACATTACCCCTTATGACAGAAGGCAGAAACTGTTACTGCTACAGTTATAAATATAGAAAAATCTTTAAATATTTTTAAAGTAAAATGAATCTGATTGTTTATTTTAGCCTTTCTTGTTTTACATATACTGTATTGGATCAATCTGAGACATAAGAGAACAAAATAAACCATGCTAGGCTTTGGCAACGCTAAGCCTAGTGTGTTATGGTTTTCTACAGTTAAGTGTGCCACATTAAATGTGCTAAGTGAAGGGAAGATACAACATTGTAATGTAGAGGGCATTTTGATTCTTTGACATGGCAAAGGGTAGATGAAAATAGTAAGACCTCCTCACATTACATCTCACATCTTGAAGGATCTGGAGGATCTTAATGCACTTTAAAAATTGCACTTAAGAGGTTGACCTCACACAGCACTGGTACGTGCTGATCTAACGGGTACTAACACAGCCCTTATTAACTGCAGTACTGTGTGTGTAAAGAGTGGAGTAAGAAATAACTTATCCAGTTGAAAATGCAGTGGGAATTTAGACAAAGGCACTGGGGAATCCAGTCAGAACGGAGGGACTAACACCCAAACTCTTGCAAAATGTGTTTGTGGGGTCTTTTAATGACCATAAGCGGTTGTAGCAGAACAGTAGTTGTGTATTGCGCACAGCCAGAAAAACAGCACCATCCAATTATTAGTTGAGTCATGACTCAAAAAACTAGTCTGTTCACAGGGTATCCACTGGCAGAAAATGCTGGGTTTGGAGTCAGAGCTGCACAGCCAGCTCTGAGATTTTACCTTGTGTACTGAGAGCATTTCGGTCTGAGTCCACTTAATCTCCATACCCTTTCAGTTACTGATGTACTTGCAAGACTGCCAGCAAGACTAAAAATTAGTTCCAGTGTCTGTGGCAAGGTACCAGACATATTTTACATAGCATGGGCTTAAGTCTTCCAGACATAGTGGTGATTGAGGTATGTCTAGGTGAGTGGCACACCTAACAGCCAGGGTAACCTCCCTTCTGGCTTGTTTGGCTTCCAAATTGTGGCTGAGACAGACACTACCTGCTAGAGCCCAGTGCTCCTCAAGACAAGTCCGTTTGCAGAAAAAACACTCTGTTGTTTGCTACCACCTGCACCAAGGCTGTAAAGTCAATGCATTTTTCAAAAGAGCTTTCCAAAGTGAAATATTAAAAGGTATGGAAAGTACAATTTGGCTTGGCAGCACCTGGTACCATCTTGCAATGCCACAAAGCCTGCAGTGTCCTGGTCCAGCATGTATGATCCCTCATACTAATTCTGTGCTTTGTTCTTTTATCTGCTATACCAGAACATTCACATTGAAATCCATGCAGAGGGGTGGGAAATCATTGGTGACATGCGAGAGGAGAGCCAAACACCTGGGGTCTGCTTGTTCCTCTCTCAATGCCTGTAGGTACTCGGCCAGCCTTCTTTGGAAAGATATACTTGCTCTTGGCAAAATCAGCAGGGCAAATATGTATAGCCCTTTCCTGGAATAAGTGCGATCAGTCCTTGGAGGACTTAGAAAAAGTAGTAGCTACTTGTCCTGCCTTTTCCACTATATCTTGCTCAATTTCTTCTAAAAATGTCCAGCATGAGCTCTTTTATCATGAGAATTGCCACTAAGGGGTGTGGTCCCACTTAGAGATAAAGAATAGGAATAACTTGGGTAGAGATGTGAAGGAAAAAAGAAGTTAATTTATAAGTTCCATACAGATAAACAATCATACCTGATCATGGGTTTTCTACAGAGAGAAATGGGGATTTGGGGAGCAAGATAGGTTGAAAGACCCTACATGTGGAGGACACACAGAGAGGACAGCTGTCCATTATTTTGAGGTATGTTGAGCTATGAACACTGGAGGTCTCGTGTGAGCAGATTTCATTCTGTCCAGAGGATGAACCTCCTCTTTCCATGTCACCATGCCCTGACAGAGAGCTTTCCCTTGGGAGACTGGGGGAAAGATGAGTTCATTTTGTGGCCTGAGCCCGCAGCCCCCTCCCACTGAACACCTAAAATTTCCTGATCACTGAAGTTGGCAGTTCCAAGTAGAGCATCAGCTTAGATTCCTGCAATCAAGAAATAAGGCCCCAAAGTTTTGTCCGTATGGTAGGGCTGCTGGAGGGCTGGAGGTAAATCCTGCCTGAAGGCAGAGACCCAGATGAAAGCGTCTCTAGCATTCCCACCGCCACAGCTTTCATCAGCCGTATGGTGGTGCTGGGCCATGCCCCGGGCAGCACTTACTGCCAAAGGGCGCTGAAGCCCAGCCAGGGCAGCCAGACCTCCATGCACAGGCAGGCAGCCCCCAGGTCAGCCACAGAAGCCCCAGCTAACAGTACTACGTGATTCCTCAAACCCAAGGCAAACAGAATTCAACTTTTGGCGCGTGATCCAGACTGTACTTTGTCTAGGAGAAGGAACAAGCAGAGGCAGAGCCTCAAAGAACCAAGCTGGCTTCAAGCCTGGAGAGATGAAAGCACCCAGCAAATCCGGTGCTCCCAAACAATCCACCATGCTCCCCAGCCTTAGATTCCCATAATGAGAATAAATACAGCGATGCATATTCAAACAACCTGCAGAATAGATTGTGATAAAAGTTACATGAACTCTGCACCATTAGTGTTACCAGGTATAGAGGCAGGGTTTGAGAAGACATATGATAAAACCTCAAGTTGTAAAGAACCTGAAAGTAAACTAAAATAACTTCTGTGTGGTCAGTACTGGCAGATACAGTAGATGATATCAGGAACTTTGTAGCAATATTTATGATCACCTTGGTTATTAAAACCAGTGGAGTTGCACTAAGGATCAGCCAAGACAGTTTTGCCCCTAAAAAACAGCATGTTTTCCAGCCTAGAGGAATTGGAAATGAAAATCTGAGCTCAAGTTTGGTCTTTAACACTTTAAGTCTCTGTGATGTCTCATTCACCATGTTTCCTGCACGCTCACACAATAAGATGTCAAACTCCAGAAGTCACTGTAGTCAGACAAAACTGCAAATGAAAATAGCATATATGCATATTCTAAATGTGTGTATATTCCCACATGTCTACCCCTGAAAATCCATATTGATATCTATGCATAAATGAAGAAATTATTAAGGATACTTTCTTCCTCCCTCTCTGGCATTAACAGTGTTTTTCCCAGATAATACAGAAAAGTACCTTTTGCCTTGAAAATGACAAAGCCCCCAAGATGTCAAAGCCTCCAAATGCCCAAAATATTAGTGAGCACTGAGGACACACAGAACCTGCAGGACATACTTAGTTATTAACCAAAGGGCAAAAAGCCACTGCATAAATGTGAACACAAACCCCAACTTGTACTCAGGGACCCTGCCAGCCCCAGCTGATGCTCAGATTTGCAGTGAGTGCTGAACCCAGGCTAAGTCTGAGCTGGTTCAGGGTTCGCTGCAAATGTCTCACACAAACACATAAATGACCCAATACAGGCAGAACCTTGGATTCAGTTTAAAAAGTCTGCAGAGCTCCAAGAAAAGCAATTTATGCTTTGCCAACTGTGTTTTAAATGGAACTAACAATTATTGAGATTTGAAATTATTTTATTTCCCTTAAACATAGCATTAGTGCAACAATGGAGATTCAAACACCCTAACAGCACAGCAGTTAAGAACAACAGCTATGAAATAGTCACTGGAATTTAAATCATCAGCTAGTAATACCAGGTTTGTAATATGTTGCCTTTTTATAAAATCAGAATATTCAGTAGTGTCTTGATGTTTTAAGGAAAGTTTTGGATATATTTCATCTTCCTTTCACAAGTGCCCCCAGTTATCAGAAATGTAGAACTGTTTACTTTTTAACATTTTGGGATTTTTTTTGTCAAACTGTCAAAACAATTACCTCGTTGGAGGCCACAACTTGGCATAGAGACAGTGGAATGGAGAGTGATTCTCCTCTGTGGACAACAAAGCGAGCTGTTCAAGCTGGCTACCCTTGGAGAGCAGCTTGCTCCAAGATAATGGGGGAGATAAATGATTGCACTGACTCTTTTTCATGTTACAAAACAGGTTGCTGCTTGTGAAGGGATCAACCTGCTTTTTTGAATTAGTCACAACAGAAGGAAGTGAGTAACTTCTGGGAATAATAGCAAACTGGGAAAACACATTTCTGCAAGGATTTGATTACCTCCCACTGGTGTCCTTGAAACAGAGAAAAGTGAATTTTAACACCCATGACAAAATACATGATTTTATAAGAGGCACGTGTTACCTCAGAGTGCATGAGGTACGAGTCCAAGCTCATTTCAGTGTGAACAAGGCAACAGACTGATTTGATGAAGTGTGCCCTTGAGCACGTACCCCCTTTTATATCATTACTGTAGGTTCTATTTTTCCCAATCCTGTGCAAGTATTCTACAAGGGCCTCATAAGTGAATTAACCCTTTGCTGAAATTTAAAATGTTGCAACCTCGCTCTTCTCTCCTTACAGGAGGAAGTAAAGCAATTGTTTTACAATACTTGATTGCTGCAAAACTATCAGACTGGTAAAATGTCAAGATTACCAAGAATAATGGAGAGGGATTGATTCTGCAGGCCAGAGGCACAGCAACTGTCCCAGCCTCCACCTATACTATGTGTGATCAAGGCATGAGCACTGGCATTAGCCCAGTACAGCCTCCTGACTCACCACAGTTATGCCCAAATTTGGATGCAGGCAGATGTGTGTCTCAGCTGGGAGATGGCAAACACTGGAGTCACATCTTGGATTAATTGATAGATCTCGACAGACAAGATCCCTGACAGCTGCTTAAGGCTTCTCCTACATTCTGCTCCAATCTATAGTCCAGCAGGCAGGTGTAAAGTCACACACAGTTTAAGTTAACCTGTCACACATTGAGCTGGAATGGAGAAGTGCCCCTAAAATCAGCACTACTCTCTGTCTGAATGTGATCTCTAATACCACAGCTGCAACCAGTATCTGCCTGTGCAAGCATTTTTTCACCACCCCTCTTCCCTGTTGGGGTTAAGCTGTCCCATCTTCCCTCCTGCTGGTGAGGAAGATGTAGCAGGAGAGGTAGGTGTTGGTCTCTACCGATACCTTTACTAGAAGTTGCTTTCTGGGCCACATCTGTTTGAAGCTTTTCTTCCTGTAAAGCAGTTCAAAGACGTGTAGACCGGGATGATAGCTAATGGGACATGAGATTACCAGACATGAGCTATAGGTCTACATAAATACTTTGTCTAAATTTGGGTTACAGTTAGCTGTCGCTGAATACCTATGTTGAGCTACATCAGGTGGAAAACATCTTTTAAGAGTCTCATTTAAGTGGACTTCAGTATTTGCCTGGAGGGAAGTGGCTCTTCAGGGTATTTACATAAGGTTGAATCCTGTCACAGAGCCATTCGCCTCTTGGCACAAATGTCACCAAGATTATGCTTTAAGGAAATGCAACCGTAGAGAGGAAAGCTTGAACAGTATGACTCAGCAACGTAAAAGTGGGTCCATGAAAGAAGAGCTTGCAAATCATAATTAATGGACTGGAAATTATTTTGAAACAACATTAGATGAAGCAGAATGCTTTCAGATGTATTTTCTATGACTGTGTGGTAGGTAACTCAAGTGTGCCCACAAAGTTCAACAAAAACATTTCCACTGACCTCCAAGAGGCAGCATCTGATGCCAAATAGACCAGGAGTCCCAAAGAAACACATGCTGGAAACAACATTTCATGCATACATTTTTGAACTTCCCAACTACAGTTGTTCACTATCCATATTCAGTACAAGCGTTTCACCTTCAGAAATGCCAAGCCCTGAGGAAGTGTGCTGATCACTCACAGGATTTACTGAGCTGCACTCCTGGCACCTTAGGTTGAAAATGTTGGTCTTAAACATTTAAATATATGCATAAATAGCCTTGATCAGAGTGAATTTCTGCTCATCTGTACACAAATACAGGTGAATTAGACAAACTACATAAAGAGACCATGTAACAGAAAGGTAAGCAGTCATTTTTTTCCAGTGGTTAAAAGGCCTCAATTCTCTCCGTCCTTAGTAAATCCATCTTTCTGGGTTTTTTTAGCAAGTTTCCAGAAAAAGCAACTTTAATGTTCCTTGTTTCATATTGGTTTGTTCCATATTCTTTTGACAGAATGAAATAAATGTGGATTTTGCCTTAGAAAACTGCACTACTAGAACTGCTTACCAATAAAATTTATTATGGAAGTGCCTTTAGAAAAGAGAGAATGCCAGGCAGGCTTACCCATCACTTCTAATGTTTGCCTTGGATTTCTCATATCCTAAAACCAAGCATTCCGGGATGTTGGAGATAAACACCTATCAAAGTCAACACCATCAAAAGCACCTATAAATATAAGAGTTGAGTTCAGCCTTCTAAAAGGTGAATCATTGCTATTCATTCATCTCCCTTGAGATACACAGGAAAAAAAAATAAAAAAGAACTTAAGAAGATGAGTGAAGATTCTCCCAAAGACTGCTGCATTCCCTTGTGACGAAGGGCAGCTCTGGGTGTGGACAGCAATAGTGACCTGGTGCTCAGAGAAAAAATACATGGCAAGGGCACCGTCATGGTTCACAGTATCCAGAAGGACCTTTACCAGCTACAGCTGTTGGCTCTGTTACAGTTATCATCTGGGAAGGCTTTCAAAGTGCTTTCCAACTCAGGAAAAGCTTGGGCAGACTCAAGTTTGAGGTTCTTTAAGAATTGTCTCCCACTATCAGCCCCCAGGATCTTGATCACCACCTTGCCCACAGGACACAACAAAGCATGTGGCTCAGCATAGGCCAGTGTGTTCAAACACCAGAGCTCAGCACCAAGCAGAAATAAATTGCATCTCAAAGCACTGTATCTGTATCAAACCCACATTTTACCAAGCTTAGCTGAGTTATACAATTCTGAGGTTTTTAAGGTCTTTCTGAGTTGGGATATGTGCAGTAGCTAGTGAACAAAGACCTGTTCTTACAGTAGATGTTAAGATACTATTAAAATATAAATACAGACAGGGGAGAGAGATATCTGAATAAGTCTCTTCTCTTCTAGAAATTAAATGTTAAATATCTTCTTTTTCTTCTCCAAGTGATCCAAAGACCAACAGTAGAACTGTTTGGAATTACTGAAGATAAAATAGAAATCTTTTTTGCAAGCAGAAGTTATTACAAATTGTATAAAAATTAATCTTTATCTGCAAAAAGCTGTATTTCCACAGTTCTCACAGTACTTTTTTCTAGCTCAAATGCAAAGCATGTGTTTGTAAATACGACATTTCAGTTGTGTGTGTTGCTAGAAAGTAAATCAGCCTGAAGAGATGACACTGAAACAGCTGCCAGTCCTGCTAGGATACACAGTGACCGTAATGTCCTATGACTGGAACAAATGCAAGATGCAATAGATAATTTTTATCCCAAAGTACAGAACTGTCCAGTTAGGAACATCCCTTAAATCAGGCATTGACAATTATTCTGGATGTTATAGGACATCAGTCTCTCTGACCAGCAATGTAAATACTATCCTCTAATTGGGGGGAAAAAAAAGGCTATTTCTGTTAAAGCTATCTTAATTAAATGCAGCATCTGGCAAGGAAGTTATTTACATAGACTGAATTTCATAGCAAAATATTTCTGTCAATAATTCTTTCTGCTTTCTTCAACTATAGAACTGTCCTTTCCTATCATGCCACATACCAAGAGATTTTTCCTTCCTGTCTCTGTATACTGTACACTAGATATTTTTGGCTATGTAATTAGAGAATTTTGTCATTTTGCTTTGCCTTTTTTTCTTTACATACAGACACTAATTGGATTCAGAACCCAGTAAAGACCCTCAAGAACCTAGGGTCATATGGTAAAAAAATCACGCTTTATAGTTTCAGTCCTTTTATATCTTCTTTATTAAACAAATTCCCTTCATGTTTTATATAGCAAATTACTATAGATTAGGGCAATTGCTGTTTTATATTAAACCTAGCCAGTCAGAGAAGTGAAACCTTCCTAAAAGGTTTCCTGAAGGAGGATTAAAAGCCTGTCTAAAAAGACACAGGCTCTCAGCTTGTGTTATCATTTTATCTTAGACCCTTAGATCATCATCTAGATGGTCAGGATAGCTGGTCAATTTTCAGACAGGAGATCGTGACGTGAAGGGAAACTGGGCGAGAGATTCAGTAGGAGGCACTCTAAACTCTGAAGCAGCATTGATCTAGTGCCCCAGTAATGTATTGCTAAAAGGAAGCGTGCAGTTGGAAAGTTTGACTGTTGGCTGGGGTGGAAAACCTCCTGACCACTTGTGGTGATTAATGGAAATGGAATGGAAAAATTAAAGATCTTATTCCACTTTTCACAAGAGCAGGGCTGTTAAGCTGAGTCTTGTGGCCAAATTCCAGGTAGCTACATTCAGCCTACCTAAATACTCCTAAAAGTTATATTTGAATATACTGTATTATTCTTAACTTCCTACCCTCCACTGGTATGTAGCATTTCTACATGCAGCTGAACAACAGCTTCATTGTACCTTTGAGCAGCACTGTGACTACATGGGGTGAAGAGTTTTGGGTGTATTTAAAGTGCTCTGAGATTCTTGAAGGTGAAAGACTGTATACACATAGTGTATTTTATTCTTACATTTAACTGACATGGTGAAGCTTGCCCACACTTAGCTAAAATTAAACACACAGTATTATTTGCACTTAGTTTTCTCCCCCTTTCCTGAATGTAACAGGGAAAAAAATATCCTCCACCCAGCCTACTTTTATGATTTTCATCTTTAATGAAAGAATAGAGGTGTGTTTTTTTTTTAAATTGGTCTAGTGAATTAAACTGTTGTAAATGTGGCAGCAATATCCTACCTAGGAATATATTCCTGAACTCTATATACGTATCTACTTTTAGGTTTTAGATATCTAAGATGAAGAATGTAGTGGTATTCTTAGACATATGTTTTCAGTCTCTCTCATTCAGTGTAGCTAAAGGTAGGGCTTCCTTTCACTTCCACAAAACACAGAGGACAGGACCTTGAACAATGACCCAAAGAAAGGAGTTGATAGTTAAAGATGCCCAGGAGGCAATATAAGGTGCTGGACTTTAAATTAAATTTGAGCCAAAGAAATCTGTATTTTGACCCAATTCTAAATTTTGCTACCTATTCTATGTTATAATCCAATATGGGGGAGACTCAACGTACACATAATCTCTGATTCTCAATCTATTTCCAGAGCTCAGAGTAGGCTTGGAACAACCATTATTACATTTCTGACATAACTTCATTTCAAAGCATGCAAAAAACTAAGCAGCGGTTGGAAAGGTTAAAAAATAGGACTAAATGTATTGATTAATTGTGAGGAACAAAGGATTTGTCTGTCTGGACCTCCCACAGCTTTCAGCCTCCACCTGTCTTGGCCTCCCACACCTATTGGAAATCCACCTCTATCTGGGCCTCTCACATTTTTGGCCACAACCTCTGTCAGGGCCTCCCACACCTTTTTGGCTTCCACCTCTGTTTGAACCTCACACACCTTTTTTGGCCTCCACCTCTGTCTGGGTTTCCCACACCTTTTTGGTCTCTACCTCTTGTCTGGATCTCCCACACATTTTCAGCTTCCACCTCTGTCAGAGCCTTCCACATCTTCTTGACCTTTACCTCTGTCTGGGCCTCCCACACCTTTTTGGCCTCCACCTCCATCTGAGACTCCCACGTCTACATGGCCTCCAACTCCTTCTGGGCTTCCATCTCCATCTGGGACTCCCACACCTTTTCATCTTCCACCGCTGTCTGGGCCTCCCACCCCTTTTGGACGCCCACCTCTGTCAGAGCCTCCCAAAGTTTTTTGGCCTCCCACACCATTTGGGCCTCTGCCTGCGCCTCCCAGAGTTTTTTGGCCTCCACTTCTATCTGGGCCTCCCACATCCTTTTGGCCTCCATCTCTGTCTGGGCCTCCCACAGCTTTCAGCCTCCACCTCTGTCAGAGCCTCCCAAAGTTTTTTGGCCTCCCACACCTTTTGACCTTCACCTCTGCCAGGGCCTCCCACACCCTTTTGGTCTTCCACATCTTTTGGGCCTCCACCTCTGTCTGGGTCTCCCCCACCTTTCTTACCTCTACCTCTGTCGGGGCCTCTCACACCTCTTTGGCTTCCCACACCTTTTATGCCTCCCACACCTTACGGGTCCCACACACCTTTTTGTCACCCACTTCCGTCTGGGCCTCCCACACCTTTTGACCTCCATCTCTGTCTCGGCCTCCCATACCTTTTGGCCTTCCACCTCTGTCTTGGCCTCCCTGTTAATTCCTTTCATCAGAGACACTGGAATGCCTTTGTAATTCTACAGCTCTGAGCTCACATGGTTTGTATCAACTCCTAAGATCCTT
This sequence comes from Phaethon lepturus, assembly GCF_000687285.1. Classification (NCBI taxonomy): domain Eukaryota; kingdom Metazoa; phylum Chordata; class Aves; order Phaethontiformes; family Phaethontidae; genus Phaethon; species Phaethon lepturus. The sequence goes on from NW_010541056.1 coordinate 44,888, forward strand.
CTTAAGTTTGTAATGACACCATACTTCAGAAAATTAGCAGATTTGGCCCAAGGCTAGGCCACACTAATTCTCCTTTTGTATTTTTTAAAAACTATAGGATTTTAACACAGCTACTGCCACTTCTGTTTATTGGTTTTGGCAAAATCTTCTATTGAACCCTATTTGTTCTTCCTTTGGAAAGGACCACACGGACGTTTTGTTTCTTTGGAGTAGAGGGGAACAAAGAGAATCAAATAAGGGTGATTAGAGGATGAAAAGAAAGTATGTTTGGAATGAGTCCATGCTTGCTTGTGTTAGGCTTGTCTCTATCTCCTACTTCTTGAGGTACTATTTGTAAAGTACCTTATCGCTCCGGGGCCTCAGGTTTTGTTATCTGACATAATGACAGCACTGAGACCAGGCATCATTTTCACTACTAATGTATTCTCCCTGAGCACACAGAGCCACTGTGAGTGGGTCCAACGAGTCCAAAACGAAGAACACATGGGAATGCTGGCCATTATCAGGACGCCAGAGATGCCAGAACAAGTTTTATCTGGCAGCTGTGCTCCTTTTGAAACGCAACTTTGCAATACACATCAACTGAACAGAAAAATGCAGGATATAGACTAAGGAGACCGAATGTCAAACCTCTTGGGTTTTCTACAACCTGCCCTTCTATGCATTACATTATTAAGTGAAATCAAATACACTGCCTTGTTACCGTAAAGAGGGTAATTCTGTTGTGAAATTTAACTTGTGCTTAACCATTTTGTTAATATTTTATTACATTCCTAAAATCCATATAATACCAAAATTGTATGTACCCTCCTGATCACGTTTCTTTTCATGCACAAAATAATAAGACAAGCCATGCATTTTAAAAGACTCCATTTTAAAGGAATCCAATCTTTTTGGTAAAAAATATTTGTTTGTGCCAAGTACTTTACATGTTATAGTAACCCAGTGCAATTTAAACAGTGGATGTCCAAAACCATAATCACTATTTTTTCCAGTCAAATACTGGAACATTTACTTGGACGCTGCATTTGATCTTGCTAGCTCTTTATGTTAACTTCAATATTACCAATCAAAGAAGCTATGGGGACAACGAGTGTTTCCTACAACTATCAGTCCGGTGCACAGTATATCAATCGTTTGTTCCAGCTGCGCAGTAACGCTTTCATTTACTTTAATCATTTCATTGTGTTCACATTTACCATATTTCTCCCTCTTTCCACCCTCCCCACCTCGCCCCCCCCCCTGCAGCTCATGCTTTCTGTTTTTCATGAAACTTTTATCAGTACCCCTAGAAAATGGGAGGATACAATCACTTTAAAGTTTGGTAATATAATTAATCTTTTTTTCTGCATCTTTCATGCTTTCTACATCCATGAGGTTTAGAATTGTCTTTAAAATAATGGTAAACTCAAAATCAGACAGGCTCAAAAGGAAGGTATCCCCAAGGTTTCTATGCTATGAAATTTTTAGTCAAAATTTTCACATTTTAATTAAACATGTTCAGTCTGATAGAAAGAAATGAAAAGGGTTCTATTTGTCATAGGAGATTTTAAAAAGCCAACAAAAGGATTTTCAATGGCAGGCAGCCAGCAAGGAAACTTGATCTCGATCATTTTTATTAAAGTAACTTTACACTTTTGACATTTGCCTTTTCCCAATAAAACTTCTTGAACACTTGCAAGGATAAGGAAGTTGATATACATAAGCACAAGGGCAGATGGGCAAGAGCCTTGCTCGTTAGTCAAATATCAACCTTGATTCCAAATAGAGAAAACCTACATTAGCTGCATCAAGCAAGTAATAAATTACAACACACTTGAAGTTCATAGGCAAAGGCTGGACTTGAAGTCCTAACTTCTGTGACACAGCCTGACAAATCAGGTCTCCCTTTACAATATGGAAACCTGACCCACTACATAATATTATGATCGCTCTAATGGCTAAGCCTGGTCAGAGATTACCTCCTAGAGTTTTATAAATTATTTAGATGTACTAAAACTGACAGGCTGTACATAAAAATTCTTTCACAAAAGCTTTCTCTCCAGCAGAAACTAAGAGAACTGTGTATATAATGACAGCAACACAAACTTTGTCAAGTCTTTTCTGAGTTTCCTAGAAATCACATGCATGTTGCTGCATGCTGTGCTTTTCCATTTCTGAAAACATATGTCGTGCAGTGGAACTAATTCTGGAATCCTGTATAGCTTGTGCCTAATTCTGTCCAGCTTAGCAGCAGAGCACTTTGTTTGCAGCATATAAAAGAGACAATCAGTGGAGCCTTATTAAACAAAGTATTTCAGATGGTCAGAATATGATTTCATGAAACATTTAGAGTCATGTTAGTAAAAAATCTGCACAGTTTAATAAGCAATTAAGAAACATTAAGCAGCTTTCGATTTAAAGCTGACTCCTGCTGTTTCAGATAACAAACAAGTGTTAAAATGTAAAATAATTTCAGTTACTGTTTAGAACCTTTTAGGAATCTCACTGGCCTTTTTTTTACCTTTGGCCCCTATTTTGCCCTTCAAAGTAACTGCTGCTTACAGCATTATTCTTCAATTAAAAAAAAAAAGGAGGGGGTTATTCATAAGGTATTTATAATAAAGGGGTTATAACTGAGGCTCTTTGATACTATAATTATTAAGCACTACTATCACACTAAATATAGTAATAACATCGCCAGTAACATTTGGGAGTGTAGCAGTAAATTCTGTCGCATTTTCAGGGAATGAAATGTGAAGCCATGAAAACAGAGTATAAAAGAGAATTCTTTGTTTATGGATTTTTGTAATAGCTGTTTGAAGTCCTAACAGTACAAAGAAGCTGAGATTGAAAAGATTTTTGTGTCATAGTAAGAAATAAGAAGAAAACCTAGGCCCAGGGACTACTTAGGGAAAAAAGTACTATGCTTGTGGCTGTCAACTGAAAGGATGGTTTTTCAGATAAATTATGTCTCTCATTATTTGTGGATATCCACTGAAATTTTCTGCTTTTACATATGGACCTTCAAACAACCAAATGCGTTCTTTTTTCAGTTAACTGCAGTCCTGTTTTCCCTCCATCAGTTTTCACTTAACTCTCTCTGTTAGGATCATCATAATTCAAAAAAGGTCAGCCCTGGTAGCCCTCATCCGTTTTACATCCAGCCTAAGTTCAAAGTATTCCTCTATCTTCTGTCTAACGGGACTTAGCTCACCAAATCACTTAGCTCCCAATCACTGCCCTTCCTCTGAACAATTCAGTTTAACTGCAAATTCTCACTTCTTGCACCTTGTGATTGGTTCTTTCTCCAGTTTCTAAACATTATTTTCACAGCTTCATTCATCCTTTGGCAGGAGGAGGAAGGTAGGTGCAATCCTCTTGGAAAACAGGGCTGCACAACACGTCAATGTGTTTGAGATCATTTCTGCATTTTGCACCTAAAAGAGAACACGCCACTAACGACTCTCTCAGCGTGCATCAGAAACAGAGGGGGAAAGGAAATTGTAGCTGGCAGTCCTGTGAGGCTGAAGAGCAGTGAAATCTGGACAAACTTGGAAAAGTTTTTTTGTTCAACAATTAGGAAGTTGTTTTCCCTGTGCAGGACTCTAGAAAAATTCATCTTGGGGTTGGATGGCAGAGAAGGAGGAAGAGAGGAGGGAAATAATGTTCATTTATTTACTGCTTTTACTGATTTTCTTTTCCTTTTTTTTTCTTCTTTTTACCTCTAGCTATTAAGCATAAAAGTTTCATTTTTAAAATAACTAAATATTAGTAAAGGTGGTGAATATCTGATGTACAACTTTGGCTTGAAAAAAAGGCATTTAAATTAAAAAGGTCTTATTTGAAAATGTGAAGAAAATCTAAAAGTTGATTTTGATATATTTGTGGGATTAATAGAATGATGCACATTAATTTCTTATATAAAATACAGGGTGTTTTTTTTAAAAAAAAATATTAGAGACGTGTGAAACTGAGCCTAATGACTATGATGAGGTTTTCCAATATTTGTCTCTTATTGTCACACTGAGAATTGATATTTATAATTGAGGGAGGAATTGGATTCAGTGTTAGTAGCGTTAGTTAAATAATATGTTCTGTTATTTAATTTTTCAATCTGTTACTTCTTTTTTGTGTGTTCTATAATCCCTACTATAGTGAATGTTCCAACAATAAAGGTGGAAAATTACTAAATGTTATTCCTTTTTCCATGTCTGAGTTTGTAACTTTCCACAATAAAAGAGTGAAAAGTTGAGGAATATGTAGTTACACAAACCTCAAAAATGCAGAGTCAGGAAAAAAACATGCTTTATTCTTTGCTAAATGCTGATTGCTACACACAGTCAAAAAATGAAATCACTTTTGCAGCAGAAGGTAACAGACGGGAAAAAATTATACAAAATGACATCATCATTAATTTCTCTCCAACTCCCTACAACATACATCGCTCAACTTTTTCTAAATGTGTTAGGTTTATTTTCACAAATGCTGTTTTGCATGAGAGTTCATAAACTGATCGGTTGGCTGGGTTTTAGTAGAATAGCTTTTCTGCTTGCTGGAGCTATTCAGGGTGGTTCTTGAATTAATGCATAGAGCTCCGTCACTCTTAAAATTAGAATGTATGACAGCTTCAGAGACAGCTATATATCACAAAGGCAGCACAGCGCTGCAGTAGACAGCCTTTGAACTCTGAGGGGAAAGAAAAACTACATGGAATGAGAGCAGATGGAAATTTGTCAAAAGCTTATAAATCACCATTCCTAATTTCTGAACCTTCAATATAGAAGAAACTTATATGCACCCAGGTTTTACTCCATACCAACTCCAGAGTGGATTCCCCTTGCTTCTGCTGTCCCCATCCCTATGCCAATTAATACAATTGATAAAATCATAGAACCATTTAGGTTGAAAAACACCTTTAAGATCATCAAGTCTAACCATTAACTTAGCACAGCCAAGTTCACCACTAAACCATGTCCCTAAGCGCCACATCTACACATCTTTTAAATACCTCCAGTGATGGTGACTCCACCACTTCCCTGGGCAGCCTGTTCCAATGCTTGACAACCCTTTCGGTGAAGAAATTTTTCCTAACATCCAATCTAAACCTCCCCTGGAGCAACTTGAGGCTCTTTCATCCTGTCCCTTGTTACTTGGGAGAAAAGACTGACACCCACCTCGCTGCAACTTCCTTTCAAGTAGTTATAGAGAGTGATAAGGTCTCCCTGAGCCTCCTTTTCTCCAGACTGAACAACCCCAGTTCCCTCAGCCGCTCCTCATAAGACTTGTGCTCTAGACCCCTCACCAGCAACATTGCCCTTCTTTAGACATACCGTGATCTAACATGGAATCATAAGAAGTCTTTTTTTGTACAAATCTTGGTATCTGACAGAAAGAGAAAGAAAAGTGTCCCAGGAACAAAAAAGCCTTAATCTCAAACAGTGCCTGCACAGAACCTGACAAGTTTGCATGAACAGTGGTGCTGTCAGAAATCATGTTTGAACAATGCTGTTTGTTATATATAAATAATGAGATATTACAAAGCAATGATAAAGCTCATGTTGAGAGCCATGCTGTCTGGGAGAAGCAAAATGGAGGAATTTATACGCCAAGGTTTCAAAAGTATTACATTGTAAGTTTTTAAATATAATTGAAATGACTTCTCAAAAGAAAAGGTAAATGGAAGCAAGGGCATTCAAGGTCCTACTTCAGTCATCAGGGAAGTCTATTTTTAAAAAGTATGAAAGCACTCAGCTTGCAGTCCCACAAATATTGAGCAGTGAGAGGTCAGGTCACTCCATACAGAACACCAAAAAATTGTAGACAAACAGGAAGAGTCTGTCCTTGAAGCTTCACAGGCAACCACAGAAACCCCAAAGATATCCTTTGATACTTCTTTTGCATCCTATGGCTGTTTACAGAAAAATAAGAAAATAAATAAGAGGCTGAAAACAGAGCATGAATAGCTCTGAAGCATCGTTCTGTTAAGGAGACTGCTGTCTAGAGCACAGCCTCGGGTTTAGCACTAGGCAAAGGAAATCCTGCACACCTCCCTTTTGGGGAAATAACCTACAGAGGCACCTGTAGAGGTTTCTATTAGTTGGGAAGTACATGTGAGCTGCTGGATGGAGACTTTTAGGAGGAACAGATTCTCAGGATCAGCTTTCCCTGGGAAACTTTGGACTCTCTGGGGCACCAGAGTTTTGTAAGATCTTTTGCTTTGACAGCCAGAAGGACAAGCAAATAGTAAGCCCATAAAATGACTGCCAGCACTTATTTGCATTCCCCTTTCCTTCTTCCTTCTCTTCCTCTGTGTTTACTACAGGAAGGAAATTTCAGTCCACAGCTTTAAAATAACCTGTGGGTCACACCGGCACTATATTTGTGTGCCCACTATATTTGTAGTGCTCCACTTCCACTCCTGGATTGCATCTGTAGCTTTCCTCACCTCTATGCCTTAATATTTCAATTATGCACTGTCATTCTGAAGCACTTACTATGTTTCTCCTGCATCGTGTACAATAACAAGTCCAAGATATGGTTCATTACTATTGTTAGCAACAACTGTGTTTCTGAAAGTGTTAACTGCTCCTGGCTTCCTCTCCTGATGGTTAGCAGACTAGCAGGTCATTAACTGCTAGAAGTGACTGGTTTTTTAGGGATTGGGTTTTAACCTTTTGAATTCACACAGTCCACACAGGAGTCATTCTGATGAGCATTTTGCTTTTGTCCCTCATATCACTCTTGGGTTTCTCTCATGATGTTCTAGATTTTTTTAGGTCACAATCAGGGTTTTTCTCTATGTTTGTTTTTGGTGAAGACCTATGTGGTCAGTGGAAACAGTGGGTGGGTAGCCAGATCAAAGGGAGAGCCCAACATATGTAGTTTTTTTAAAATCTCGAAAGTTTTAAATCGCTAATGATTTTTTCAGGCCTGATTAAGGATTTTTGAATGCTTGAGGGTGATAAGACTGAGATACAATTGGGATTTTATGACACTACTGAATTGCCACATCGTACGTAGTGTACTATAATCACATTTGATGACCTTTCCATGCAATTTGCTTTCTGCTTATTCACTTACAGCAATAGCGTTTAATGACGTGGAACAGAAAGGTGTCAATGAAATGGATACAGTACCTCAGTGGTAGAGAATGTATTGTGACATTGAGCATATATGTGAGATTAATAAATTTATAAAAGTTTTAGTTAATTAAGCAGAGAATAGATGAATTTCTAGTAAAGAAATTATGCATTCTGAACCTTTCAGAACATTATTAAAAATCTGTGGATTGATTTTTATTTTTAAGCGTCAATCACGTGGGAGATCTAACTGATAGCACTGGAGAATTGGACTTTGGACAACTGCAAAATAGGACTCACTAAATTTACATAGAATCTACACAGAATTCAGGGTCTGAAATCCAGCCCTATAACTGACCTGCCTTCCTTTTTCAATGCAGTGTTTGCTATATACCAGGAGGTGTTTCTGGGCATGCCCTGCATTGTGTTTTGCATTAAATTGAGACTGAACAGAATACAGAAACATTTCTTGGCCTATCCAAGCTCAAAACTGGGCACAGTTTCACTTAAAACTTTAGTGAACTTCAGTGAGCTTTCCAATAAATTTGTGATGATATTAATATTCATAACAAGACCCCATGGGACATTCACATGCCTTTCTGCTCAGCGGCATTTGGGATAACCGGCAGAGTGATCCCAGAGGGTGCTGCACAAGACTGGTATATCAGCAGAGGAACAGAAAACTAGATGCAAATCTCAACCCAGACTAGACACGGAAAGCTGAAATCATACACGAGCATACCAGCTTCCCAATGGAGCCAGGTCACTTTGGACAACTTCCAGAACCACAATTTAGGCATGTCCATTACTTTTTTCCAGTCCAATACACCTAATAAATATTTTTGTGATATTAGAGTGCTTAGTAACTGCTTGTGAATTCATTTTCACCTTGTGCCTCCTCCACATTGATCCTTGATTTATTCACGTACAGCTCTGCTAAATGATTTGTGGAGTAACATCTCACTCTTATTGCAAGCTGATTAAGGCAGAAACCCTCACATTGCTCCATACTTGTTTTGAAGAATAGGCTGAAGCACCATTCTAAAAATATTTGCTTTTCTGATATCCAAAGAGAGCTTTCCTTTGATTAGACATGCAGTCTGGCTATATCTGGTATACAGCCCTTTCTGGGCAGATGAGGTGAACACATGTATCACCATTAGAAGTATTTCAAATATCCTTCAGCATATCATTGATCTACAGTTTTCATAATTAAAGACAATTACCTGACATGGAGCTGGATTTACTTTTCTGTTTAAGTGTTTATGATTAGTTTTCTTCCTCGTCCTCACAGAGGGAGAACTGCTTGGGGGAAGGGAAGGGGAGGCTTTTCTACAGAGCTAATCAAGACATCAGCCACCACATAATGTTCTGACGTTTGGGAGTACCACATAATGGTACTCTCAAAATACTCTTACAGATCACTGTTCCTCCTGCAGTCCTTTCAAACCAACACATCACAGATGACAAAAGAAACACGCCGCAGACAGGGCTATTTTGTGTGCCAGACACCAAGGGGTCTATCCCATCCATCCTGCCACACTTTGCCTGACAGCAGATCACAAAGTCTGTCTGCTCCTCTGCATACACTCCCCCTTTAAAAAAAAAAGGAATATTAATAACAAAGTTCATTATGTGTAAGCGTATTCTCTTCACAATCTTAGAGCTTCTCTTCACAACATAAGAAGAACACCACTGCTGCACAGCAAGGAGGTGGTCGGGAAACTCAGCTCAGCGCTGAAGGACAGCCCTGTGCTACACTGTGTATCCGCAGCAGAAGTGTGGGGTTTAAAAAGAAGGTTGGGCAGGACTGTGGAGTCACCTGGAGATGCCGTATTGGCAGTTATTGGAGAATTCATGGGACTGAAATAAATTTTAAGGGAGAAAGTACACACAGACATAGAATAATTAAATTGCGAGGGGTTGGGTTCTTTTCAGAACTTCTTAGGTGACAAAAAGGCCCTAACCAATGTCAAAAGGCTGCATTAATGCCCATGACACACATAATTTTTTTTCTCTAACTAGGTCCAGCAGTGCAGTCCTTTTCTGGCCCACAACCATTTCCATGGACATAAGGTGAGGCTTTACCTCCATTCAGCAAAACTAGATGTTGAAAGCCATGCTCCGATTCCATATATCTACGTGCCCAAGCTTGGCCATTTCTCCCCTTTAATTCTGAATAGTAAGAGAAATAGAGCTGTATGGCAAGCTGAAGTACTTAAAATGAGACTCATTCTTAAGTTTACTAAAAATAAAATCAAGAGTAGTTTGTTTACGGTATGCATTTATACAAGAAAGAGAAAATATCAGTTTGGGAAAGAAAAGTAAGAAGCGATGACAGGAAGATGAAGCCAAACAAAGGGAAAATGGCAGAGTAACATATTTAAAACACTGAGGATAACAGTTGGAGCATGTTAGTGAAAGAAGTCTTAGCCTTCAAATCAAGATCAAATAGCCTTCTCATAGATGTTCTTTAGCCAAAGATTAATTTGTTGGCTTGTGGGGAAATCTTACAAATCTGTCCTGTACAGAAGGTCAGACTATACATACTAATACTTCCTTCTGTCTTTAAACACTAGTGATCAAATGCTCAAGTACTTGTTTAAATCGTCTTGATTTTAGTGGGGCTGAGGTATGGCTTTAAAGTGAAGAGGCAAACGTTTTTATGAATCAGAATGAGCAATGTCTTAAAGTTGTGAATTATTGAAGTTAGCAAATCGGTATGATAGTAAACAGTGTGAAGTTGCATAATTCTGGACAGTCCTACAGGTTTCTGTTTTAAAAGGCCCAAAGCATGCAACATTTTTATGCGAGCAATTTTCTATTTGCTAGCATATTCCTTAAAAGTATTACCTCTTCTCCTCTGTACCTGTATAACTTAACTGATATTTCCAACGTATCAGTCACTAGGGCTTAGCTTAACAAAGATAGAAAATTCTCAACTCAAAGCTAAGTAAGTAACTCTCAAAGAAAGCTGATTTTTGTACATGTTATAATGTAATCATCTCTTATCTCAAAGTTGTTTTTTCAAGTACTGTAACGAAGGCATTAAGTGTCACCATCAGCCTCTTGACACAGGTCAGCAATTTGTAAGCGCTTACACTGTCCAGATTATTTTTTTTAATGATAACACTGAATTGAATTACAAGAATTTATTTTGAATTATTTACCATGCTTGTATAGCATTTTCCAGAAAACAATAAAGAGTTTCCTCAGGTTCAGTGGGAGACCAGTTATTGCACAATTATTTTTATGGCTGCAGAAGCACTATGCAGGGGATGCGCTATGCAATGGGAAAGTTAAAAACTAAACATGTTGTCTACAGTTTTAGGCTCTTTGCTTTAGAAATTACCTTCTAATTGCAAGACTAGCAGTTTCTGAGGCAAAGCACCACTAATGACTGGTTGATTTTGCCATTTTAGCAGAATTCAAATTGAAATGATGGTTGGGAAGCTTATGGTTTCAAAAGATGCAGAGCCTCAAAACACGCAAAAGAAATCTGAACATGAAAGTATTATTTGATACAAGTCCCAAAATGCTTGGACTTTGTCAGTGCCTACTACCATGTAACCATTTTAATTAAACTAGGGAGAAAAAAAGATGACGACTTTTTTTTTATGTCAAAGGCTGCCATGACAGAAGATTTCCACTACCTTTACAATAGCTCACAGACTTTATACAAAGCCTGCTGGTCACTGAGCATGCTGCTGTTGACTTTGAGAGGCTCATATGCACACAGCTCTGAACAGGTTTGTAAAGGCAACTTGGCTTTTTTTGCTGCCTCAGTGGTCTGGTTTCTCTCATGATGAAGCACCTCCTTTGCCCAACTCTATGAGGCCAAAACTGCTTTTAGCTCAGCATACTTTCTAGCTTCTGACTGAAACAGTGGGACATAGCTCTTCATATCGCATCTCAAGAACAGCCACTTGGATTTGATGAACAAGAGCTCAGTTCACAGCAGGCGGCAACTTCAACGTATCTAAGACTTGCTGACACCTGTAAGTCACCTTCCATTTCCCACAACTCAATGCCCTCCATGTCCCAAGAGGGGCAAGATTAATTCAAAGTCCAGTTGATCGATGTTCTTATGTGTCAAGAAAAGCACTATTGCCATAAACAGCATTTATGAGTCTGAGGTAAGAAATCACACCTGCGTTTGGCCTACAAAGGTTTGTTTAGTTTGACAGCACATCAGTTTATAGTAGCTATCAAAATCCCAATGTTTTTGTATTTCAATTCAAGGGCATTTTATACCATTTTATAATTTATATGTTTTATGTTTTTATTTGTGTTTTATTTTATAAAAAATTGGTAGCAAATAAAAAAACTGGCTTTCCAGTAGCTGTCCCTGAGCTGCAAGTTGATCTATCGTTCATCTATGCAACAACTGACCTAGCAGGTTTCCGTCTGTAAGAGGTATCCAGAAGGTGTGAAGACCCAGAGGTACACCGTCTTAGAGCTGTCTTATGTGGCTGAGGATCTGAGCACTGCATGTACCTGCCACCTGGTCACCCTGAATACATGACATAGCAACGTCTGCGGATGCACAGGCAAGCTTTGTGCTGCGCACACAGCAAGTCTAGCGAACCTTAACTTCAACCTCCTTTAACACAACCAGGAAATAACCTTTAAACTGTTGTTCCTGGGATTTTCCTTTAGGAAGAGCAGTTATTTTGGGAGAGGCTTTCATAGCAATTTATAGGTATGTTTTGCAGGGTAGAGTTAGCGCTGCGTCTATAAGATGGGGAGCACAGACTTACAGATTATTAGGAATAGGGACGTGCGACTATGGCCTTGCCTCCCAGTCCCCCCTCTTACAATTTCAAAACCACCCAGGATGGTCTGATTCATTACACTTCTCTGAGATCCCCCAAGGAACATTTGCCAACAAGACCGCAGCCGCAACAGCCAGGTAAGTGCACTCTACGGTGCGCACTGTACCAGTGGTTCCCTGACTGCCAGAGTGGGCTATGGCAGCTGTATCCACAGGGTCCATAAACATCGTTGCCTTCTAAATGTGGCTGGAGTAACATGCAACCAGGACCTGCCCAAAGTTAACAGCAAGGACCCAGGAATGGATCATGCTCCTGCCCTACGGGGAAGACACGAACACGCTGCACCCATGCTTGCAAAGGGCTCCCTCGCCATAGTCTGACACAGCACCTGCACTACAGAAACCTTGCCCAGAGCAGGGGAGAGGCAGTCCTAGGTCATGAGCATCCAAGCCTCTCGCCTGATCTAAAAAAGCCTTTTTAAAAAGGGATGAGAAAAGGTCTGTGTGGTATAATTATAATGACACAAAAGTAATAAGAGAGGGAAAAGAGGGAGCCAGGAAGATATTAGCTAGTTGCCTAAGGCCACACAATAAATCAATAGAAAATGCTCGACTAGGAAACCAGAGGCTGACTCACTCACTCATTGAGTCACAACCCACTGCTTTAACTACTAGATAGGCTTCCACCCAGAACAACATTTGTTTGTCTATAATATGCCAAAAATACATTCTTGATCTATGAAAAAAAGGAAAATGATACAAAGCAGGTTGCCTAGTAAAATGAGATTTAACCCAATGCCCTTCATCTGTGCTTTAAGGACTCTCTTGGGAGCCACAAATCGGAGCCTGAGATTATGTGAAGGGGAACAGCATCACAAATACAACTCCGATGTATCATAAAAATAATAGAAAAGCCCCTTGGGAATGAAAACTTTTGACAGAATCCAATCGAACCCTTTCAAATCAGGAGCTGTTGTAGCAGTGTGGCCAAGCTACCACACGCTGCCCTGTCAGTATCCTTGTGGGAATTCAAGAAGACAGGAAAACAAGCACTTTCTAAGCATTTGAACAGGGCTGGGGAGAAAACTTGAAGGTTAAATTCACATTTATCCCTTTTAAAAATCTTCCTTTAAACTTAGCTCTGCTGGGATGGCTATGTATTACTCCTGTTGAACTTTGCTTAGGAGAATAGCTAGCTCAAGCATCTGCTTTTCTCTTAAATTCTGCATGTTACAGCATTAATTCATCTGCCAGCTTTCTCTGCGCTGCTTACCTCTTTCATCCACCTGTTTGACTTTACCTGACACCTAGATTATAAGCTTTCAGAGAGCTGGAGAGTATTTCTATTTTAAGCACCTCTACTATGCCTCGCCCATGCAGCCTAGGATTTCACGAAGATTCCTCAGTGCTCCTGTAAAATTATATTATCACAGCTATCAAACTCTGCCCTTTCCTAATCTTTCTGCTGACCATACATTCCGGCCCCATACATGTGAAAAGCTCTGTTGGCCAGATTCTGCTCTCCTTTATACCAGTGTGTAACACAGAAATATTTAAACTCCACTTTATATTTTTAATTTTAGCATCAGTATTCTTGTATAACAAAATAAATAATCACATCACTGCCACTCTAATAAAATATCTAACTCTTTCTCATATGGAAATAAAGACAGACAACCCAGTATATTGCTGCCTCTAGCTGAATTCAGCAAAAAAAAGTTCTTCTCCATCTAGAGACTTGGATAATAAAATAGGTTATTTATTGGCAGTGGGTGATGTGTAGATGATTACAGTCTGGTAGGTATTTAAGGGTAAAGTCCAAAATTGTAGAACAAAAGCTGTTTTCTATTCGCATTTGGCTCAGAATACCTCAAATGAAATGGACCACCCACAATCTGACACTTCAAGCTGCAGAGCACTGAATCTGCTGAGAGCCAGTTACGAAAAATGATACAGTATGACCATGTAAACACAAAGGGAAAAAATGACCCAAGGAGTATATTAAAAGAATAAGTACATTGAACTAACAAGAATATGTGCACATTAGAATCGGACCTTTTGGCCACACTTATTCATGATGAAAGGACAAATAAAGGCCTTTGTCATTTCAAGGATAAAGGCTACTCCGAGCAGGAAGAACCCCATGAAGAAGCTTGTTTTATGATAGGTCAAGGCTGGTGACAAAGCAAATACCCCACCACTCCCACCGCCTTAATTATTAACCTAAGTGTTAAATTTGGGCATCCTGACACATTCTACTGTATTGCAGTTACAAAAAAACTGTAATTCCCACCAGGGTCATATCACTATTTAGTGTACGTTGCTCTTTCTCCTGGTGTTCAAGGGATGACTGGTAAACAAAAACTGCACTGGAAGACTCTAGAGGTAAAGGAATGTGCCTTCCATCATAACATAAAGTTGTTTTGGAAGACTGCAAATGCAGCTTGAAAGTGTTGTTAAAAAAAAAAACAAACAAACAACAGAGCTAAAATTCATCAGTTGTCACCAGCCCAAACAAGCTAGAGTGTATTTTTCAGGGAACAATTGATATCATAGCTGCTGCTCCCAAAACCCTTTTTTTTTTCTTTTTACTGTGTGCACACATGTGATTAGTCTTACTAGCTTAATCTTGCCTGCTGTTGAATGCCCTGATGTGTGCTTACCTTTGGCAAGAAAACCACTTATGGTCTTGAGCCTGTGCTGAGTTGTACTATTAGATTAAGACTCACGGTCAAAATTTCTACTCTCACGGCTCTAGTTTGCATTTCAACTCTCCTCTAACCATCGTTGTCCAGAAATAAAAAATAAAATACTTAAGTACTTCACTATACACCCAGTCCTGAAAATTGATATACACTAGTCTTATGCACATGTGCTACAGCAAAAAGAGTTTCTTATACCCCAGCTGTAGTGAGATCTGTGCAGTTTTCTCCTATTTCTCTGAGAGATTTCCAGGAAGTCGCCAGGAAGCCATGGATGCACAAGCAGCTGTTGGGCATGTGCACAGCTCAGCACGTGGGACCTGCTGAGAGACTTCCTGGATGCTCCAGATTTACCGTGCATGAACTGCAGAGTTCATATATGCTAATGTGCTTGGCACATCCAGATTTCCAGATGTCCAGCAACCCTGTCAGAACAGTAGGGCTACTAGATGTCTGCCTTATCTTTGATGAATGCACAAAACCCACAATGAAAGAAAAATGTCTAAGCAAAAAGGAGGGCTTGCTAAGAGAATTATGGACCTGTAGTTGTTACCAGTCTATTTACCATATAAATCCTATATAAATATGACTAGTATCTTTCATCATACCAGAGTGCAGCCATGGAGTCATTCATTGGCCTTTCATGGCCATTAAAAATCATTCATTTGTCCTATCAAAATGAAAAAAGAGTAGGAACAAAAAAGTGTTCAAGCCTCCTAGCTTGAGATACCAAAGTCATTCACTTTTTACTCTCTGTGGATGTGCACGCATTTGGCTGCATTTTCCTGCTATAGCCCATTTTCCAACACTTTTGAAGTCTTTTCCTGTTCTTTATTAAAAGCATTGCATCACTATGTCATGTTTGAATTTTCCTCTGATATTGATTTTTGTCAACAGAAACACAAAATTAAGCCAACAGTTGCAAGCAGACATCACCTTCAGTCACATGAACTCTGTCCTAAAATTTAGCCATCTGGACAATTCCCATGAACTGTTGGTTTTACGAACCTAAAACAGTTGGACTCCTCTCAGAGTCTACATACTGCTCTGAGTCCGTTAGCAACACAGCCCAGAAGGAAACCTATCTACCCCTTCTTCTCAGGAAGGACCCACCAGCCTAACTGGTTTGTCCCTGTCATGTCTGTTAATGCTTTTCCCCAACTCTGGCTATGGGGATGCTTCTTTTGGACAGAACAGACTTTGTATGGGAGCTTAAAATACTATTGCACTTTATGCGTCAAGAAAAGAGATACACAAAAGCCAAAGATAATAGGCCCTACATGCATGTCCTGAATGCTTTACACTTTTGTATGTGACATTTGCGGTAGTCCACAATCCTCCTCCAACTCAAGTAATTTTTTTCTATCTTTCTGCCACAGAGCAACATGCACAGCCTGGAGTTAAACTAGACCCTATGCTTATCATCTCCCATGTGTATATGAGGGTACATATAAAGCACATATGAGTCACCAGCCTTTTCCCAACCCAAATGTCCATGACCTGGATGTTTTTAAAAACCATGGTTTGTAATCTTTGCCCATGTTGGGCTTTCTGCTTCCCCTTAAAGAGAGAAAGATGGGAGGGAAGTGGCCTGTCTAGCAACCCGCCATAGCAATTCCCGTTGTAGAATGGAGTTAAAGGTTCCTGGGTGTCCCCGGTCTGCTGGACACATTGCAAACCTTGCCAGCAAATGAAGCATTCCAGGTACCTTCAGCAAGTCCTGGCTTTGAACATTTTTAGCAACTACTTCCAGATAGGAAGCAGAACAAATAAATTACGACAGACAGAGTCCCTAAATAACCGCCCCATTCCCTATGTATTATTCTTACTCCTGTCAAGAGCTTTAGACACTCCCTTATTACACGCTGCTGATAGGCAGAGAAAACACGCACGTATGTGAAAACTGTTTCCTCGGGCAAGTGATTATGGTCTCTGTTGCTTCTCTTGAGTGGTAATGGAGTCCCTAATTGCTCTCCTGACTGATTATGCTGTTCCTGGTGTTTCATTTTCAAAGTACTTAAACTTCAGGTAAATCACACTTACCACATGACCTCTCCTATTTTATGAGCCTTTTTGCCATGGAAAGGCAAAGTCATATATGTTTCCTTTGTGCTATTTATTTTTACATTAGCTACAGATTTCTAAGTGGAAAAGCACAAGAAATTATTATTGTGAAGCTATTATATTATTGTTAAATTAATCTTTTGTGCAAGTACTTTGCTGGTTAGCAACATTCATAAGCATGTGTTTACAATTAAGCCGGTACTTAAAAGCTTTGTGAAAATGAAGGTCTAACGCTTGTCAGCCTTCGGACATTCATTCGACTTACTAAAATTACTTACAGTATTCTGGTGAAATCTTGATTTCCTTTTGGGTTTCTTCTTCCTGCTCTGGAAAATGTATGTCTGTTTACAGCATCTGTTGTTATAACTTCTCTGGCAAGCAACCTGGCGAAGAATTCGTATACGTACAAAGCCCTGGTGCTCGCTCTCGGAAGCGTAGGTATACCTTCTCAGACAACAGATACAAATCCTAGCGAGTGTTTGTTGCTTCAGATAAGATTTTGGCAGATGTAGAGACAGGCAGTTTTATTGAACTGTTCTTTCTGCATAGAAAAATCCTAAGGCATTTAATAATAAATACTAACTTTTTAGTAATTTTGCATGGCCCTGCAAGGGGAAATGTTATCCTAGAGCATGGTTCTAAACTTCTACTGAAAAGATGATCCCTCTCTGACAAATTCTGAGGGCTTAGAGAGCACGCAACCCTATTGAATAGCTGTATAGTCTTCTTGATTTAACGTAGGCTATATTTATTAAGAATTTTTCATTTGAGCCCAAACTGCATGTAAATCTAGAGCATGCC
This sequence comes from Phaethon lepturus, assembly GCF_000687285.1. Taxonomy (NCBI): domain Eukaryota; kingdom Metazoa; phylum Chordata; class Aves; order Phaethontiformes; family Phaethontidae; genus Phaethon; species Phaethon lepturus. Next base: position 62,290 of record NW_010541056.1, read on the forward strand.
ACTTGGGCTAACACGGACATTACAATATCTCAGCCCGCCCTCTCCAGAAACATTTGTTTCATTTCTAAAACATTGCAGACTTTCCTATATTAAGTTCACTGGAGAGCACTCCACTTGTAGCAATGCAGGTTGTGGGGATCTGGCTCTGGCTGCGGTCATGTATGAAATCCTTCCCCAGCCAGAGTTTCGCAACGGACTCTGCTGTGTAGATGATGCAAGATGTGAGAGCAGCCAGCTCCGGTGGTGCCACCGGTCTTGGGTGCATGCTGGTGGCTACCACCCTTGTTGGGGTTTAGCCTCAGCCAACTGGGGCTAAAGTTGCATGATGCCAAGCATCATGCAGCCACTCACTTGCCTGCCCCCACCAAGTGGGATGGGGGAGAGAATTGTAAAAAAACCCTCATGGACTGAGACAAAAACCGTTTAGTAGGTCAGCAAAGGAAGGGGAAATAAAATTAAAAAAAAATATATACAAAAACAAGTGATGCACAATGCAATGATTGCTCACCATCCAGTGGTCGATAGCCCATCCCTGAGCAGTGATTCCCACTCCCTGGCCACCACCCATTTTATATAGGGAGCATGATGCCATACAGTATGGAATATCCCTTTGGCCAGGCTGGGCCAGCGGGCCCGGCCGTGCCCCCTCCCGGCTCCCCGTGCACCTCCCCGCCGGCAGAGCCCGGGGAGCTGCCGGGGAAGCTGAGAGGTCCTTGGCTGAGTGTCAGCACTACAACTACTGAGCGACAACTAAAACATCAGTGCGCTATCAACTTTATTCTCATACTAAATCCAAACCACAGCACTAATTAGGAAGCAAATCAACTCTATCCCAGCCGAAACAAGGACATCCCTCTTGTACATCCGTTACCGGCAGACTTGGACGATTCCACAGATTTTTGCCCAAGGGAGGACTGCCCTGAAAACCCAATGAGGCACAGAAGTATTGCTACAGCCCCAGAGCCCAAATTTGCCTTCCTGACCGACTTCTACCACAAAGACTCCACGTAAGGATCGGGCGGAGCAGGAGGAATTTGTGAAGGGGGCAGAGCGGGACAGGGCAGCCGTGTGCTCCTGGCCTTGCGGTGCTGCGGCAGAGCCGAGGTTGAAGGTCTACCATAGCTGGCTCCGGAGACAGTTGAGAAGTCCGAAGGACACAATCACCCCTCTGTGTAGAAGATAATCTCTTTGGGGAACAGCCACCTCCTGGCTATGTTTATTCAGCATCTGGCACAATGAGGCTGAGACACTAATATAAACCTCATAATTGCAAAATAAATGAGACCTTTAAAGCAACAGCAGGCGTTGCTACAGGAGTTAAACTTTCCTTTTTTTTTTCCCCAGTACCAATTTTTCAACAACTTCTAATCATTATTGCACTGTGGTATCTTTTATATTCAGGTGAGGAATAAAACGTGATTCACGATACAAGACAGGGAACAAACACCAGCAAGGAGTATTGGAGTACAAAAAGGTATAAACTTAGGACTAGAGCTAAGTGACTAAATTCAGAGATTTTTTTAACTCCTAAAGAAAGATCTGGTGAAATTCATTTGGAGTTTAGCATGTCTTCAAAAATCCCTTTGAAATTTTTAATCATTACCCCATTTTACAGCTGGGAAACCTGAGACAATGATTTTCACATAAGGTAAGATAATAATTTCCCTGTTTAATCTTTGTTATTTGTTATTCAAAATTACAACAATTCTTCTCAAGTCTGTAGACCATCTGAAATCCCGTCTTTGTCACTGTCTGAAGTGATGAAAATGACATCCACGTTGCATTGTTTAATTAAACTGTTCATCTACCTTTTTCCCAGGTTCCTGATTGCAAACAGCAAAGTGACAAAAATACACATTTTAAATTATATATTAAAATTGTCAGTAATTCTTTTGTTCATGTTATTAACTGTAGTTGATTACACCCAACTCCTGTGCTGACAACAATTGAAAAAAGAACACAACTGTACCTTACACCCTAACATGAACTCCAAAAAAAACTACACGTCACATCAACATGGCAGCACGAGAAAATAAACGATTTGCTGCAGAATGGTTGTGATTTCATGCAGAATTTTAATGTTACTTACCAACAAATTTCCCTAAAAAGAATAGTATGAGAAATAGAAGGATTTAATGCTCTGTTACTTGCTTTAAAACATAGAAGGATTGATGCTCTGTTATTTGCTTTAAAATATATCCAAGTTGCTTCAGGCCAAACAGAAATAGCACACCTTGGAAACTTGATGACCCATTCACTTATTTTTCTGTAAGCAATAGAAGAGAAGCGCACGTGCGACGTAGGTTCTGTCACTGAGTCCTCAGCAACTTTTGCTTGAGGAAAAGAGGTTTGACTACTCTTTATAGAGAGGCTAGAGAGTAGCTGCTGCCTAATACGAAGAAATTCTCTGAACTTCTTTAAAATGGGTTCGCAGTGGGGTTTTAGCGATACACAACACAAACGCTGACGTTTTCATGTACATTTGGTACATATGGCATTCATTTATTCTGAGACGATCCATTTCCTTATCATTACAAGAAACAATAAAAAGAGCAGCCAAAGACAAAATGACAGGGAACTTGGTACTCTCAAATGAACAGATACCATGTGTGCATCATATATACCAAACTGAATTTAGTTCTGAAACACAACTCATTTTTTCATAAACCCACATTCCAGTTGTATATAAATTTTTGCTTCTACACAACATTTCTGTTCTTAACTACCTGGCATCACTGTGCTACTGAAATTAAAGAGTAAGATAGTAGGAGCCTGTTTTTCAATGTGTTATCAAATTCCTCAAATCTAACATGTACGTAGCACTACCCGTCTACTCTTATGCTAACATTAGTGCTGTACAGGCCACGACCAAAGGTCTGAACCTGTCCCTCTATTCACATGAAATAGTAAATTTTGCAGTGGCTCTACAACAAGAAGTTATATGCATCAAAATTTTATCTAACAAGTCCAATGTTTTTAAAAGAACAGGTTCTTGATATACAGGCAGTCTGGTGAGGTCTACAGATCCACTGAAGCATGAACACTTTGCTTGGACCGACTCCAAATGCGAACCTCAGTCCAGAAGCACATGGAAGGTCTCAAACCTAGCATGATGACCCACCTTCCTCTAATCAGATGAGGTTCAGTTTATCGACGGTGTGCCAAAACCACACTGCCGACTAAGATTAAAAGTGTAGATTCAGAAGTACATTTGTGCTTCCTTATTTTGAAGACCCCAAGGTCTTCGTTCACAGCCCAGCAGCAATTCCTACAGTTGTTTTGTACATTTTTAACTTGTGCTGTTGTGAACACCTTACAGAAGATAAGAAAATACTTTCAGGAAAAAGGAACGTTTCAAACACAGAATGGCACCGCAAACATGTCGCGTCACGTTATCTACAACACAAAAAGCCTCTCGGTACCAGTATAGCCTAAGTGTGTTTTTCCCTTGGCTCCATTTTGATGACTTTCTCTGTAACTTGTGGATATCACTAGTATCTGTCCTGTTTAAACTTGACTACAATGTCACTCTTTCTATCCCTCAGTCAGAACAAAGGGTAAATAAGTAAATGTTTCCTACTTATTATTTTGAAAGAAAGACAAAATACCTCTGCAGAGAGTAATAAAAATATCAATAAAAGGCAGGGTGCTGTTTCTGCAGCAACAAGTTTTTCACCTCAGTGCATAGTCAGGCATCAGGACTTGCACTTCTTTAAACATAAAAACTGTCTAGCTTTCAGCAGCCAAACTCGAAGTTAATGTGTAAAGTGACCCGTAAGATTGCTCCAGCCAGTGGGTAGCACCCTTACAAGAGCAATGCTTTTCCTTGCCAAAACAACAGAGATGAACAAAAGTAGGACTCAGAGGATATAAAAAGCTAGAAATTAAAAAACCTTGGGTGCTCAGGGGTAAGTCACAGCATGGTTTAACAGCACAGACACCGCTCGGCTCCACACCCGCTGCAGAGGGGGGAAGCCTCGCTGCTGACTTGGTGCAGGATCAGACCCTGCAGCGGGAGGGAAGGGTGTCCTGAAGGACGTCCTGAAGGACATCCTGGTTCCACCTTTCCGTCTGCAGCAGCTGGCTGAACGCCGAGGGGCACACGGGCCACATCCTTTGCAGGCTGGCAGAGCTTGGGTCCCCGGGGACCGGGGGCTCCCTCCTCGGACTGGGAGCGTGTCTGGAGATCACCATGCATGCCTAAGCATCTCCTTCCTCCCCCAGTGACGCTCTCCCTAACCCGCCTACTAAGTCGTGGTATTTTCAACTGCTAGGGCTATGGCAATTTATCACCAAGGCTAACCAGAGGTACCCACAAATATTAAGGGCTTAAAATGCACAGAGGTGGTTCCGTAATAGCATTTCATCCCTACTTTTCCATCTCTACAGGAAGGTTTAAAAAGTTAGGGCAGTTCAGAAATGAGCCATGATTTTAAGCTGAAATGACAGCATAGGTTACCTGGGCAAACAAGATGAATGACTGTGATTTTTTAATAGGAGAATCTGCAAGATTTCTGAATTAATTGACAGCATAGTAAGACCAGGTCAAAAAAAACTGAAGAGAAAGAAGTTTCAATTAAATCATTTTTAACGAGGTGCTACGGTGATTCAGTTATATGTAAAGACCACACAGTTTATCAAGGACCATAGCACAGCTGGATAGCAAAGTTACAGGGAAATGCAGGGTCTCAGTTATACATCCCAGTAGGCACTCGCTGTCTAGAGATATTATTCTGATCTCAAAACTATGCTTTTTCATGCATATAATGTAATCTATTTGTTTTCATAATAGAGTATCTTCATTGAAGGATATTTTCTCCCAAACTGGAATAAAACAAAAGTTGAAACATCAGAATACAAAACCTCTATTTTATTCTCAGCTCTGCCTTAAAGGGTGCTTCTTGCTGTTTAAAGTCTTTCCACTTCCTTAGGTGTTGGGCTAATACCGAATATCAAATAAATATTAAGAAATAAGAAGCTCTGACTAAGGCGAACCCAGTCTTTAATTACCAATTAACTGTCTACCAAATTATATCACAATCAAAGTCATGGTTTTCCCCTTTAATTTCTGCTTTATTTAATGGCCTCTTTTTAAGATGCAAGAAACAAAAGTGTCGTGCAGACAAAGCCAGAACTTCTATTTAAATGAGCTAAGAATGTTTATACAAACCATGCATACTCAAACAAATGTGTAGCACATCTATAATATGCTCATTGTGCCTAAACATAGGATTTGTCATTGTACTTTGACAGATCAGATTGTTCTCTTTTTTAATGCTCCACTTAATCTGTTCACACTTTCTATTCCTAAATAATTCTAGTGTCAGTTTTTGTGATGCTGTAATTTAAAGGCCATGTTATAATTGTTCCAACGAGGGCATGCTGAAAAGAGAAAGAAGTAGCAGAGATGTAGAGGAAATCCCTCTCTAATACCAGGGAGAAGCCGCCAGGATACGACAGTGTGCAGCCTCGGTGGGTCGGGGAGAGGCATCCAGGAGGCTGGTGGGGCTGACCTCCTGAGGGGTTACTGGTGAAAGGACTGGGACCCTGGCCAAGCCAGCCTTTGCCATCCAACAGAGCTTGCTCCCATTTGAAGTGATTTTCTGTTCTAGTAACTCACTGAACTCTGATTTGATTTTCTATTTCAATAAGAGACCTACGAGTAGAGCAGTCTTCCGACCTTCAAATAAATTGATCGGTGAATAGTGGCAGACAAAAAAAATGCTCATTCATCTTTAGGCTGAAAGAAATATGGGATTTTAATGAACTGTCCTTACTTTTCTCAAATTTTCCTAATTTCTGCTTGGAAGATTCCATTATGAAGTAAACACGTTTTTAGGTTTTCTTTGGTTGGTTTTTTAGCTGACATTTCAGCTTAAATCCAAACAACTTCCCTTTTTCTTTTTTTTTTTTAATTTAATTATTTCACTGAAGTTTTGCCTAATTATTGTTCCTCTTTTGTCCACGTTTCTTTCAGGGTGAGAAAAATTACTTTTGCTCAACTATCTCTTTGAAACTTTGATTTAAAGGCAAACATGAGCAATCTACCACGAACACCAGAACCATACCACTGCAACACTAAGGTGTCTAAAAAAAATTCTAGACAAGCCCCATTCCCACCCATTCATTTGGTGTTTACTTTCTACAATAGCAAATGTTCAAACTAGATTGGGAAAAAAGGAAGGATTACTAATATTCAACAAACCAGTGTAGATACAGAACATCTAAAGCAACACTGTAAGTGAGTCTTGATAAGCCACAGGTATTAATCTTCACTGACAACATAAAACTTCATATCTCAGCAAGGACAGAACATTATTATGGAAAGCAGAGAGAGCAGAAATATCAACAGAGGATAAAATTTCTACATACGCAAAGAATTTCCTCAATAAAAGTTTCAGGCAAGTATTTATCACTTCAAGAAAGTATCATGCAGACAATATTACAACTTCAAGGGACTAGAGGAAAGCTACTTGGTCATGGCACGTGTCCATTTTTCGGTACAGTTTCCCAGCAATGCCCTTTCCCAAGAACAATTTACACCAATTGCACAGTACTCTGCTTGCACAGTGAGGGCTCATCTACAGTTCATTTGCACGAGAAAGTTAATCCCGGTAAGTGGGTGTGACTGCACAGCACAGCAGCTTTCCCAGATGGACAACTGAGGGTGTCGGTCCCCATGAGGCATCCAGCCTACCCCATCATCAAAGTTCCTTTCTGTGAATCAAGAATGACTGATAACTGCAGAGGGCAACTCCCAATACCTCTTTTACACCCAGTTTAGCAGGGAATGAGTTGCCTCCTGGAGACACTATTGCTACTGAACGCACAGAGGGCACCCAGCTTTTAGGCAATCAGACTTGGGTGAGATGGAAAACCAGCTGGTCCATGCAGGTTCATTCAGTGAGAGCTTGGTGAGGACTTCAGGTGGTGCCCTGCTGAGACAGGGCAAGAAGAGCTTAGACACCAGCCTTTTCTTAGATATTTTGGCTCTTACACCGCTTTCTATACAGATCAACTGGTCCTGCAAGAAATTCCTACAGTGCTGCAATATTACTTCTCTGCAGTCACATTTGTCCTTTTGTTCCAGGGGCTCACTTGGCACAAAGCACCAGTTCCTCTGCCCATCTGATTAGATCGAATTACATGCTTTTACTACTCCTACAAGCTAATGCAGCAGACCTACAATTAAGTGTGGGATGGTTTAGGGTCTAAATGGAACTAATGTCTGGCCCTAGCAAATGTCCCAGGTTCTTCTTTTTTTTTTTTTTTTTTTCCTTCCTTTAAATTGATATTTTTTTAGGCTGTTCTCCAAAAGTTAAGCCCCTGAAACAAGTCAGAACAGTGAACCCACTCACCCTATTCACAATTATTGTTGCTCCCAAGCTGTTTTTAGTATCTCTGACAAATTACTTGCCATACAATATTGCCCTTGTAAGGGAAGAATGAAATGGAAGCAGCAACGTGGCATCATTCAACCTCGTATAATATCAGCGTTTAGAGGAAATAAATTTGTTAGTGTGACCATGGGCATAGGCTAAACATTACAGCCTTATTTTTCTCCACCTTGAGAATGGAATACAAGAAATATTACATGGGATGGGGAAAAAAAAAAAAACAAAAAACACTAAGCAACAAAAAGAACGAGTGCTAGATGCTCCACCTTCCCTGGCAGGAAAGCACAAAATACCAAAGGTGTTAGAAGCCCTCTGGCACCACAATTCCTGAAATTATGACAGAGCCTTCGAATTTGTTCTGGCTAGTTAGTCTGAAAACTTCCTAGAGGGAAACAGACAAATGGATAACAACATGATTATTGCCCACAGGCTCCATATGGAAAAGGAGTGTAATTTCAGTGCACTGATATGATTATATTTAATTTCCTTGCTATAGGTTGCAGCATGCCCGTGTGCTGAGGAGGACAATCAGATAACCCTCTGAACTGTGCTCATGGAATTTGGAGTTTTGGCACCAGCATGGAAGTAAGATTAATGACGATGTGCTCCATTTTGCCTTGAAGTAGGTTTACATCTTGTTTCACTAAATACTGTTGTTCCCAACACCATTATTTAAAAAAAAAAACCAAACACCAAAACCTGAGGATCCAAAAACCTGGCAATGTGAGGAACTGAGGTCTCATTTGCATACATCTTCCTCAGTGATAGCTGAATTTTATTAACTGAGCACCCTGTTTATCTTCTTCTGTTCAACTTTTAATGGAGCAAGAGAGAAAACTTCTACAGTCTGCTCCGGGACCCTCAAATTTAGGAGCAATTTAGCCTATCCATTGGGCCTTCCAGGCAAATGAACAGCTGACTTTTCTCATTTGGAATAAGTTCCCAAATAACCTGATGCGCACTGTGCTCACTTCCCTTTCCCTTGATCCCTCTGCTCAAAGCTTTATACACCACACTTGATAACTAGTTTAAAAGAGCTACCCAAGTCAAGTACCCAAGGTACTTTTTTTAATTTGTGATTCTGGGAAGTTTGATTTTTTCCAAAAACATCGTGTTTTAATTCCTCCTGCTACCCATTACACAGCTCTATCTCCTGTACAATAATAAAATAAATGTAAGTGCCATTTCTTGTACACAGTATGAAAGTGCCTACAAATACTGTTCACCTAAATAACAATTGATTGATTGTTGAAACCATGAAGAGTTAACATAAGCCCTTGCCTCTCTCTCTCCCTCTCTCTCTCTTTGCCCTGGAGACCTGTCAGTATGTAATTATTTTCCACACTGATGAGTTTAAATTGTTGGATCTTTTCCAGCTATGTTCAACCTTCAGATTACATTCTTCTACTTATTCATTTGTGACAGACAGAGCCCCTTGGGTAACCAGCCAGCCCAGTCTTTTCCAGTCTTGCTTTTTGGGAACTCCACCCTCGACAAGATCTGTACCCCTGAGCTATTCCACTCAACAGGAAAACATTCTTTATTGTGTAACACACCTTCCTGTGCCTTGCAAAGGACTTGGAGCTTTCTAAAGGGCTGATCTCGTCCCACGTCTCTCAGGCACAGCACACAGAAACCAGCACCAAACTTCCCCTCAACTTCCAACGCACTATATTGAGACAAGGCAGCCCCCCCCCCGCCTTCCTTGCAAATTTTTACAGTGGAATAACCTCAAGTGCCCACAAGCAATTAAGGTTCCTTTTATTAAATGTGTCATTTCACCAAACATGCAGGATACTCTCAGAGTGAGGGAAAACAACTGTGGTCTGGTATAATTTATTTTTTTAAGCTAAAATGAGATATTAGTATTAATTTATTTTTTCTTCATTCGTTCATGGCATATATGATGCTTCACTTCCATTTCCAGACTGTACAACTTTAAACAAAAAATGTGGTGGCCTGATGGAGGACACTGGGAATTAAATGTGATTGGATTTTCCAGAAAGAAATTACCATGGCATTTCCCACTAATGCCGATTGTGTGCAAGGCAGACTGGATCTCAGAGACCTTCACTATTTGAATCCAGAATTCTTTTTTCTTTTCTTTGAAGTGATTATTTATTAACTATGTGCTATTGAAGGCATGCAAGGCATAAGCAATTCAGCATTAATTTAGGGTACTCTCCTTCTTTTTGCCTTCCTTCTTGTCTACAATCTTATTCCTATATATTTTTTCTAGTCCTAAACCCTTCTCTAGGCCTCTCCTACAAGCCATTGTCAGCAAGAGGAAAATGAATGATGGACAAACCTGTGGTCTGACTATTTGACCATTTCTACAATTTTGTAGAGGTTTTATGAGTCATATCGTCACACAAAGCATTGTGCAGAGCAATTTTACTTCTACATTTCCTACAAACTCTGTTCATATTTTCACAAAACTCAGAGAATGTACAGTTCTGTGCACGTCAAAGTTAACATTACATGGACAAAATTATTCAGCTTTCTCCTTCACCTCACAGAGCATATCACTCATTCTTTGGGGAAAGCAACACTGTTATCTCTGTCCAAATAAATGATCACTAGAAAAATAAACGTGAACTGTAAACAGATTGTTGGACAGAAGTGTACATGCGGGACCCAAAAGCCATCTGTTGAAGTCTGGTCTTTTTTGTTTCATTTCTCCTGGTCTATTAATACACAGTTGATTACAACAGCAGAATAATTCCAAAAGGAAAGGCTGTTTATCTGAAGAAATCTTCCTTGCCTAGAGGCTACTGGAACAGGCAGTTTGAGTTCCTTTTCCTTTTTACCATATAATGATGATGCAGGTATGTTTTTGTATAGTTTTTAATATACTGTTAGCTCACCATCAAAGTAATAATCTGTAAAACACAATTTAACAAAAAAAAAATAAAGGGGGGGGGGAAACATCAACTAGGAAAATATTAAGGTTTAGTGTGTTGGAACCATTGCAGAAAACAAAACAGGAGGAACAGGGACAATGTCACCCACAGTGAAGTCACTTATGATACCAGAGATGTGTTGCTATCCATAAGGATGTCATGTCCACGTCTTGGTGCCCTACTAGTCTATCAGTGTCACGACTGTCTGCTCTTGGCCAGTATTTTGCTGCCACTTCTCCCTCTTCCTGATGAATACCAAAATTCTTAAAATTCTCTCACTGGGGTGTGGGAGGAACAAGTTCAAAGCCCAACCACAGCTTCAGGTGACCAACCAGAGTCAGCCGAGCGGTGGCCCACGGGGAGGGCAGGCTGGCTGCGAGGGCAGAGGCGAGCGGAGCAGCATGGAGTCATCACCCCACCACACCACCGTATCGCTCTGCTCCCGACCGCCCAGCACAAAGGGGTCCCTGCTGCAGAGGGAAAAGCAAGAAGGAAGGAAGGGGATCACCATAACAGATAATTTGGGGCAATTAAGTTGAATGCAAATTGAAAAGAAAGACATAGAGTTTCTCTTCCCTTTGGCTGGCTGAAATACAGAAGATCTCAAGTAAAGATATCTTCTCTTTGTAGAAGATTTGATTTATAAAGCAGACAGAGAATTCCAGACAACTGTCTTGTTTTGTACAGCTGGTGATGTCGTACATCAGCAGTAATTGTCAAAAGAGGTTTAGTTTTATTCATTTTTCCAGTGTGTTTTCTTTCCTTGACACAGTGGTGTTGGTGATGTGATTTGGTCCCTTTCAAATCTTTCAGGATTTCAAATCCTCTGGCTCAGAAAAAGATCCTGTATGGTATCAGAATTTATCCAGACTCTTGCACACCTACATCTGTCACAAGAAAATATAGCTTATCTTATTCTTCATTTATCACTATATTTGATTATCCTTACAAGAAAAGGCACAATGTACATTTAAAGAGTGACAGTTTGAGACATTATGACTTTTTTTTGGTTTGTTTGCTTTTGGCAGCAGAGTGTCTGTGTTTAATGGTAAGTCCTTCTGCCAGATCTGGGAACTTTGGAGCGATATCATTAGCATCACAGGAGACAGAGCAGAATGGATTTGTAAGGATAATCATATGACCTTTTTCTTTATATAATATAAACTTAAAAAACGTAGTAGTAAAGAGAAAGAGACAGAGAGGCCTACAGAGCTGCTGAAGAAATAAAAAAAAAGCACTACTAAAATGAGGGCAATCAACTGAAAAATTTGTGACGGCCTAGGAAGTGTAAAGTCTGGCTGTTGTGTCTGCCATCAATGCCATGTAAGCAAGCAATTCATCAGCAGCCTGACTGACTAAAACAGTGCCATTTATTTACTCCTAATGAAAGAGACAATTTCAGAATACATTTCGCCATAGGAAATATGTGTTTAGGATTTTTTTTGCCAAATTAACCTTTTGTGTGTTGAAATGCAGATTATTTCCTTTTTTTTTTTTTTTTTTTCACTTCCTTATTCAGATAACCAGATTATATCTTTCTGGGTAAATTCAACCAAAACCAAAACATTTCACTTTGTGAACTGCATGATAATTTTTCTCAAGACAGCTCATGACCAAATTGTATCTGCCATGCTGCTTCATGGAACATGCAGCTTGGGGGATTTATGGCTCTCTCTGTATGGAGATCCTGTGTTGGGTAGACCGTGACATACTGGCAGAGCCATCTGATGGAGCAGATGAGTCGTACCATTACCTCACTGAAGCTGTGGTCTAGCTCACAGGGACTTCTTGCATGAGGTACTCCAACATCTACTGTGCTGGGAATACCAATTCTTTGTAGACCAGCACAAGAGATTATTTGGGGGCTGGGGAGATTTATTCCTACTTCCCCTACTAATGAACACTGCTGATTTCCAGGTGGTCTCTCCCCTCCATTCCAGAGCAGTCTACATAGCAGAGTTTCACTAAACCCTTAGCAAGAAGAAATCTGGCAGCCTAGATAATCCCCCAGCATTCCAGTATAGAAACTGCGGCAGCATTCATCAAACCGTTTATGATCCATCTAACGTTCATCAATGTATTCCCATAAAGGGTTTCTAAGCCCTTTTTCTTATCTTTGTCGCCATGGTCCCCGATTAATAAAATGAACACCAAAATGAATAAATAAAAGTTTATCTCTGAGCAGTGAAAAGTAATTTAAAAGTCTTTGAATTTTAGGAAACTATTCAATTTTTATAGTCAAAGGTGTTACTAGGTAAAGAGCATGGGTGGGACATTGACAAACATAGAAAATAACACAGATAAACACGTTCACCTTGTATTTCCTGGCTGTCACCAAATGGCTGGCTTCCTTGCACTAGTACGTTTTGGTTTTTCCTTTCTGCTTTATTCTTTCCCTGATAGCACTGTGGGGATAATTATTATCCTCTTACTTTGTGAGAGAAGAATGCCTTAAAAGAGCTAATGCCTCCATCCCCAAAATATTTTGACACAGATATCTCCACATATAATTCCATATAATCCAGACCCTAAATTTTACTATTCTTCATGCAACCTTAGGTATGTTGGCTGGAAGGGACTGATGAAGGTCTTCAGTCCAGTTTTCCCGCTTGAAGCAGAGCTGTCACCAGCACTAGCTCAGGTTGTAGGTGGTCACCCTGAACGACTCCAGACTGAACAAGTAACCAGGGCTCACAGCACTAAGATGTTCTTACACGCATACTAACACAAGACCTGCCTGCTCACTTTCCTTTTCCTTTTCAGGCAGGTGGTGCTTTCCTCATGCTGCCCCTTTAAAAGCAATTTGTTGCCAAATATCAGTAAAAGGATGCTGGCAACACTTTTTAATAAAAGGCAAATCCCACTTACCACTTTTGATATTCATTTTAGTAACATTAATCATGATGAATTCATTCAGCATGTCGCATGACTGCTGTGTGTAATTTCTTAGGAATTCCATTTTCATTTAACATTAATTAAAGAGCACTTATTATAGTGTTACCAAAATTAATTCCCGGTCTGCAGCCCTGTCTGCCAAGTTTCAACCTTCAGCAAATTATTATGGGTGAGTTATAGACCCTGGGAAAATGAGGTCTATAATGGAATATTAACTATAGTGATGCATTCATCACTATATTACAGTAAGGGCAATGTTCAGGGAGATGGTGGTCTCCCAAAATAATGCACTCCATGATCCTGCTTCTGTCTAGCCCTTTAAGACAGTTATTGGAGCCCACAGAAATTACTGATAGTTAGCAAGCTTGTTTAATCCAATATGGTTTGTGAGACACTCTATCCCTCTTGCTTAGAGCTTGTTTGATTATGATACACTGATCAGACTCAGGATATTACCTCTTTGGCAATTCAGCTTCCTGCTGCTGAAGCTGCACAGACACCGTGGCAATATTTTTGATACAGCCCAGCAGAGCTAAGTGTCATTCATTAAGAGAAGATTCATTCACATGCAATTGTCTTGAACCTGTCATGTTCTCCCTAAAGGGACTCAGGAATTTAATGTCTTTCCCCCCCCATCTATGACATTCACCATGGAGTGTATAATCTTATTTTTCCCATATTTTCAGCACAAAAATAGGGGTTTTGTATATCTTAAAGGATTTTACTATATCCTGTTTTTGCAAGAAACCCTAGCGAGACCATGAATTATATAACAGACCTTCCAAGAGGAGAGAGGTTTGGGCATTACTTTTCTTCTTGTTTTATGCAAGTTCACACATCATTCATTGGTCCCTTGTTCTGGCATCTTTCCTATAAAATTCTGAACAGCTCCAAAGTCTTCTGGCTGAGAAAATAAAAAAATCAAGGTAAACAGAGTGATTTTTGCCAAGATTGGTATAGCTTTTTTTTTTAACTGAATAGAGGGAAAAAATGCAGGGGAAAGCCATACAAGGGACCAGCATGAGAAGACTCTGTGTGCCTTTCTTTAGTCATTTAATATTTGTCTTTGGGAAAGTTGTTCCCCAAAGTGGCACCTACACAATTTCATTGCCTGAAAAAATACTGAACTTTCCAGGTATTTAAAAGTATAAGCCCAGTATGACCCAGCTGAGAAGGTGTATGGCTGGGACTAAGGCAGCTTCTAAGTTGCCTCATGTCCCAAGGAGGAGCTCTGATTGTCTGGACACAGCTGAAAATGCAGATCCCATGGTTACCGTCAATAAACTTATATAGCTACCTACATATCTGCTCCCAGACATGAAAAAAAACCAAATCACAACAAACCTTGACTTTTGTGTATCAGCTTCCTGGGATTGAAAACTGGATGAGCTCCCATCTATTGCATTGGTGAGGGATCCTCACAGCTCATCACCCCAAGTCCTAACAAGACCAGAACAACATCTACCATTCAGCTACTGACCAACAGACTCAGCGAGCAGCTGGTTTCGGATCCTTTCTTCGCCTGAGAGTATTTGATCCTGCACCTTCTCCAACCCAGGACCTGGTGCCCTGCCCAGTGGGGAAACCAAGGATGTAGGGAGCCCAGGCTCCTAACTCGATGCTATATATTTCAGGAGGTTATCATTACAGTATCGCAATGCCAAACCTAAGCCAGTGTTTTGGTCCAAACTTAAACAATAATTCACCCCACACAACTCTGCAAAGCTTCTAATGGAAGCTCCCCTAGGATCATGGGCACTCTGCTGCTGCCCAAGGCCTCAAACCACCTAGCCAGGGAACGGTAATGCTACATCGCCAACTACACCTGCATGATCGCAGTCTGAGATTTTAAGTTCACGAAGATGGCTCTGGCCATGTCTACAGAGCTGGAGTGAGGGGTGTCAGCGCCAGGAAGACATCTTCTTTTCTAGCACCTGGGTGTTTCAATATTTACACTCAAAAAATGACCACACAGCTCCGACACAGATGTGAGCCCTCCCCTCCTCGCTCATACAGCTCACAGGGGAGAGAGGAGGGAGGAGAAGGCAGTGCTTCCCCTCCGCAGGGGTGAAGGAAATCCAGCCCCCCACGCAGCACGAGACCACCCCGAGCACCGATCCAGCGAGGGCCAGCCGCTGCCTTCGGGGCTACGACACGCGGTTTATTCCGAGGGGGCGGCAGCGATATACCTAAACGGAAACAGCAGTCTCCTGTTGAGAGATCCGGGCACATCTTGTTCACTGCAGAACTTCTCCCAGGCATCCCGCAGGGTGCCTGGGCTGCCCTTCCCACCGCTCGGTTCCTGTGTATGGCACACTGGCACGCGTCTTGCGCTGAGCCAGGAACCTACGCTCGGCCAAAGCATGAAAGTAACGTCATCCTGAAAACAACCTATTGTCCAAAAACCATTCCCCGAAGAGTTTCAGCAACAGCTTACAAAGAAAGAAAAGTTCTTAACCACTACAAGAGAAGCGGCTGTCTTAGTGACATGAACTGCTCAAAACCAGCAGCTCTACTTGCATGCAACGGTACACCTAAAAAGGGTTAAGGGTTGCGACTGTGATTATCAGACTGAGCATACGAAGAACTGCCATGACCTTAGTCAGAAATCAATTATTAACTACTAAACTATTGGCTCCTTGATACACATTTGCTTTTTCCACTTAAAAAAACTGAAGAGAAAATTTAAGCAAGACACAAAGAAATAGCTCCCGGGATGAAAACCCAGCTTCTCTCAAACCTTAATGCTGCTAAGTGTTGAGTCACACGGGTGCTACCATTTAACATTCTGCCAGATTACACGAGAACAACGAACATTAAGGGATTTTTGCCTTTTCTTGCAAGGTGACATCCATCACGTTCGAGCAACAACTTGCAGCAGTTTGCTCTAAAATACAACTTGTGAGTAAGCGCTGCAGGTGAAGTTCAAAGCACGTATCAGTGTGTTCTGGGTCAGGCACAGGCACACATCAAAGAAGGGAGAGGTCTCACTGACATTTTCAGGTAAGAGTTTCTTATGTACTTTTCACAGACTTCCTCTAAACCCTGCCAAACTCTGCCAACACATGCCTTTGGTATGAATAGACTCCTCAACTAACAAAATGTATCTATCACTAGCAGGAAACGTGCTACTACCTTGTGACTCATTCAAATAACATTTTCAGCAAGGATGTGAGTTTCACCCAATTGATGACAATAATTCTGTGAACGTATTTCACTCCATTATTCAATTTTAGTCCACTTTAGGCTTCCGAGTGGTTGGACAAGCACCTAATAAAGTTATTACTAATCACCCCTTCTAAATAGATGTCTGGTTGTTCGCAGTGTCACCAAAGAAGAATGTGTTCACAGCAAGGTTACTGAAACAATGAAGAATAAAGTAAAATGCTATGATGTCTCATGGTACTAAAACAAATATATGAAAAAAGGAAAAAGGTCACCAAAAAAAAAAAATCCGTGGGGAAATAAATGAGAGAGAAACCAAGGTATCCGTCTTTTACCTCTGTTGCATGCAGTATTTTCTGATCTCATCATGAACTCTTTTAATTTTATTATTTGCATGGTAAAGGAAAAAATTCAAAGACCAGAGTAGTATTATGCAAAACCTCAAACCTGATCCCAGGAGCTGAGATCAAACAGGGAAAGGGATCCACTTCTGTCCTGCGTTACTTAAGATTACGCACAGAGTGCCTGGAGTTTCCTACCTCCTCGGTAGCTTACAGTTAGTGAATAAGCAGCACTAAATTCAGGCAGCATTACTCTTAGTAAACTCAAACTCGGTTCTGTAGACTGCATGCACAAAGTGAAAAGTATTTCACCAGGCATTTTTTCCTTTGGTTGAGCTGTTTGGGTTTTTGGTGGTTTGTTTTGTGGGTTTTTTTTGAGGCTAGGTTATCATCAGCCACTGCAGCAAAAGGCAAGCAAAGAAGATGGGCCTGCACTGATACATACTCTGCACTTTAACTTTTGCCTTGTCATAAAACTGCATTTTTAAAGATTGTTTTGGGTTAGTTTCCCAGGCTTTGGAAGGAGAAAGGCGACTTGGCTGAGCAGGTCATTCCATCCACACCCAGCTAATTCTGCAAACAATATGCCTCTCCTACAAGGATATTCCTCAAGAAACACCACTACAGCTGCTGATTTTCTTCCCTTTTCCCATGCCTCTAGTGAAATGAAGCTTAATCTTCTGATAGTCTGACAGTGCCTTTTGGTGTATACCTCAGTAGGCTTTACTCAAATCCAATGGGCCTCACACCCAAGCTGTGCAGAATCTTTACAAGTCTTTTAGTGACCATCTGAGCTTCACCAGTGCTTCTAGAGTCACTACTGCAGGGAGTGCGACACTGAAGCATGTGAGTAGATTGAATTTATAATACGTTTATCTCAAACAGTGTCTGCATGGCCCTTAAGACATAGGTCAGCGTTTCCTTTTTAGAAATATCTTTCATTTGAAGAAAGGACATAAGGACATGTTAACATTATGCATGTATTTAAGCCTTTGTTGCATATAGCTCTGCATAAAATCTCACTGTCAAAACATAATTTTGTTTCTAAGACAAGAGCCAGAATAGTTGAAGCTTATAACATTTAAGGTCTAGCTACTAAAATGTCATATTACCTTGAACTTGCAACTTAGTAACAACAATTGCCCTGTTGCTCAATTTTATATGAAATATTCAAAAATAATTACCTATAATTACTTGGGAACACTGTCATTTTATAGGGCTTTAGAAGCTTTAATACTTCAATGAAGTCAGTAGGTGTATCAGGCAACAGCTGTTTAACAGGTTAAACTCTCATTTAACTCACCAAAAAAAGGAAACACATGAATAAACTGACAATTGGTTGTAAATCACACCAACCCAGATGCTACTCTGTAGTGAAGAACAGTAAATTTAGCTTTTTATTTTTCAAAGCTGAGAGCTTTTCCACAGGAGCTGAAGAAAATTTAGTGCCTAATGAACATTGAACTACCATTTCTCTGACATTTCACTCTTTCCTTTGAAAATCCTGGTTCCTGAGTGTACAGAGTCAGAAGTCCCCCTTTTGGCTGAAGATCAGAGCAGTTTAAAGCAGCATATCTCCCCCTCGGTTGCCTGAAAGACACACTCTCTGTTAGTGCAGGTTTGGTGCCAAACAAACCCTGAGCTGGGTTCTCCGCTCTGCGTACGCTCTTCAGAGATCAGGTTCCCTCCTCGCCGGGGGCTGGCAAGGACTGGTTGAACTGGAAAAGGATGCCAGTGCGTTGTTAGAAATGAGTCAAAATTGCCAATGAGGTGAAAAAACGGGACTACTGAAAGTTGAGAAATGCAAAACAATTTTTTTTTTTTCCTCCCCATACTTCAGAACAGTTTTCACAAGCTGTACGTGTCTAAGCTTCAACTTGCAGATTGAGTCCTTCGGTTTGCAAGATCTGACTGATGTCTACTGACCTGTCCACTTTACAATTACACAGGAGCTGCTATAAATTCCAGAGATATAAAAAACCTTTTCTTTCTTCTCATACCCTCAGACATAATTACTGCTGAATGCATGAAGGAAGGACCTAATAGGTAACGGCCTTTCCAAAATAGACCTGGTCAAATCTATGAGATGCAGATTTGGTCAGACAGAATGTTTTTATGAGGAAGGTTGGTTTTCACAAAACTTCTATTATGAAGTTACTTTGGTCTGAGATGGGTTTTTCAGTCCAAACTCAGGAGGAAGTGTCCACTCTAAAAAGCCTCATTAGAATAGCGTTCCTCTCTGACCATACCTATGGATCTACATTCCATTTCAATCCATCTTTGGAAAAAATGTGAATCTATCTCCCATTTAGGATTTTTGCCTCTGTGGTGAAGGTGGCTCTGCAAGGTTACTTTACCCAACAGACATCCTCAAGCATTGATCCTCCATCTGATATCAAAAGAAAAGCCAGGAATCCTCCGGGGCAGGGCGTCGAAATGGCTCGATTCGGTATCACAGGTTTCTGATACCGAAAGAGGTATCAGAATGGGAGGTTCTGATTTACAACTTCTCCCTTCAGCTGTGACAAATGGGAGCTATTTTCTTGCATGGAGTCAAGCCTAAATGAATAAGATGATGTAATATTCAGAAAGTTGCTCTGACTGGTGTAGCTGGCAGCACAGTGGTATTTTTCCAAAGGTAAACATCACTATCTTTTAACCAATGGCTAAGAAATTTGTTGTGGTAAAACTGTTTATCTTCAACAAAAGTTCTACAGCTATTTCTGTTTCTCAGGATTCCCCAAAATAACTTTTCAGAATTTCAACTGCATACGTACAAACACTTTTCTTCTGTCTGCCCTGACATTTGCTGTGAGGTTTTTATAGTTCCCACCTCTTCCCATGTGGCCCCCTTAATAAAACACATTTTGCATGTTACAAAAGAGATGTCTTGGGAATTGTGGTTGGTTGAGAATTGTCCATCTCAGCCACACCACGCTATTTGCTGACACAGCACTGCGCAGTGACACATCACTGATTTCGCCACTCCGTCATTTGTTCGCTTGGTTTTCATTTCTCTTTAAAATACGGAGTTTGTCGCAGTAAAAGATGAAAACTAGGAGCTCGCCTCTATAACAATATTTTTTAAAACCTGAGTATTGTGATGTGTCACTCCGACGAAATTCTGCTAAGATATCCAAAATTACTACTTTTCCTCGCATTAATATTTCAAAAGGGTGTTCAGCATCTATCAAAATTCCTTCTGTAAACAGGATTAACTTTTTTTATTTTTTAATTTTTTTACCATTTCAGGTAATGATACTTGACTTGCTCCATAACATGCGGGGAAGTCTGGTGAATGTTACGGTTGTTTGGCAGAGAGGAAGTGACTGCATCATTAACACTGTCCAGAAGTGAGTGGTGATAAACCCTGGCACGGCAACAAAAAGAATAGCCAGGCAGAGTGACACGAGAACTTGCGGAGTACATTCTGCAGTTGAAGGCAGAAACCCACATGAACTCAAAACATAACCAGTTCAAATAAACCTTGTCCCTTGCAAGCTATAAACAGAGTAAGTTCAAGAGTGAATGTATTGGGTACAGCATGGAAGTGAAGTGAGATAAGATGTTTTCTTCTACTACTTCTTTTAATAAAAAATTAAGTATATTTCAGCTTTACTGTAAGTATGTTTCACAATAAAATTATAGCGGTAATCAGATCAGAGAAGTCCAATTGTAGCTACCGTCTTGAATTTATCTTTCAAGAATTTCCTGCTATTATTATCTTACAGCTCTGTCAGTTTAATTGAGACTGAATGGCAGCTTACTCTGTTAACAAAGTACAGTATCAGACTTACAGTTTGGAAAGAAACAAAAATGTACCAGATATTTCCTCAGATTCTGATGTGCTGCTCATGTTTTAACTTTAAGCTCCATAAGCTACATGACTTTCTACACGGTGTTCACGCTCCTATATGCTGCTTATGCTGAATTATTGCTGTCATTCCCCTTTTAGCATGAAATATGAGCCAGTTAATGGATTTACCTTATTTCCATTCAAGACAAACTCAGACAGGACCGAAAGAAAAAAATTCTACCTATAAGCGATGAAATATCAAATAAAATATTTTTATCTAAGAATGTGTTCATAAATTAAGCCACTTTTGAGCTTTCAGTAAGGAAGTATTAAGTTCCAATAGATACTGACCCGCTTTATGCATGAATTCCGTCCATCCTAATCTATCCATCTATTCCATTCTGGAGTAATAGCTCACAACCCATCACATCTAAAATAAACTTTTGCTAATGAGTTCAAGGGAATCAGAATATTTGCTTTGGCATCCTGGATATTTATATTTCACAGACTTAGCCCGTTCTGACATAATCATCAGCAGGAGAACACATTAACCTTTCCTCAGTGTTCCTAACTCAGCAAGTTTGATAGCCAAGCACAAAGCCAGGTAGTCCAGATAATTATTTAGGAAAACAACAATCAAAGTCTTGAGAGAATAATATGAGATTCTAACCTATGCAGAGAAAGGTTAAATACAAATAATATTTGAACTAGAAATGCACTGGCCTAGGTTGAAGTCCTACTTCTATCTCAATAATTATTGAATTTGTTTGTCCAAGCAATGGCTGATTAAGTTCTGATGCCAGCTCATTAAAACATAAAATCAGAATGAGAAAGACTAACTTCATTGATGGCAAATATATGACTCAGACACTGATGGTACCAATAATGCTGAAGAGTTTCTATGTCAGCTTACAGTCTACGCCTGCTTCATATTTTGGAAGCTCAAACACAGCCTTCTAGCAGCTGTTGATGACTGGAAGAAAGAATAAGTTATGTGAAAAGCCTTAATCTTTGAGAGTTAAATTAGCAGACGCATATTAGCTGGCTCAGTGCCTCAGAAGTCTCCTAATTCCCGATGAATTGCGTGTTGGGTCTCCTTAGGTCTATAGGCATGTAACATGGTAGCACAATCAAAGGAAGCCTTATTAAGCATCTCATTTAAGGTAACTAAAACTTGGTAGCAGTGCAGTCTCAGTAGAGCTATACCCTCTTCTGTTCGTTTGCAAGTTCACCTGGGGACAGCCCAAAGTCATCTGCACCTTGTTGCCCTGAGATCTGAGGACATCCTCTCAGGTGTCCACGATTTACTAAAGCACCCGGACACCTGCCATGCTTATGTACTTTTGTAAATCACAGCCGTTGCATTGAGCAGCTTTTCATGATGTAACTACACATATCACTTTTCTTCAGTTCCTTGTTGTTTATTTTCTTTCCCTGTGTGAAACCAGTGAGACACGTATGGATGAGCCTAAGAAAGATGTAAGAGGTTTTGGTTTGGAGAGACAGGGTATTTGGGGGTTTGATTGCTTTTGGAACTAGATTGGGGTCCTACACAGAACTATACACACAACTGATTTTTTTGAATTATTGGGGGAAAAAAAACAAACAACCAAAAACCAGCCTTCCGTGATGCTTTTCTAATGAATCAAAAGTGTAAGAAGAAAATTGTGGTCGAATGCAAAGATTCATTTCACCTCTGATGAAACATGAACTTAGATTTCAAGTGGAATTTCATGTTTTTCATTTTGGACACACATAATATTAAAACTGGTTAAAGTACAAGTGTGCGAAGTTTAGTAATGGCTGAAATTAATATTTCCAAAGCAATCAAGGCTCTAGTAGTCAATGGGATTTTAGAACTTTACTCCAACTGGATCTTAAAAATCTGTTGCAGAACCTGGCTTTGCTGTTTTCCAAACTAGCACTGTCTTTGTTCAGATGATGAATTTCTAGTAATATAAATAATTCTGATGACCCTGTCAAGCAGAAGAAATCTTTAAAATCCTTCTGCCATTGCAGGGACATAACTTCAAGTGGGATTTTAATAATCAGTCTTTTCTTTCACTCTGTTTTACAAGCTAAAGATGACCAGGCTCACCCCGCTGCTGAGCTAATCTTCTGTACTCACATCCAGTTCTGAAAAAGTTAAACGGACGGTGTGTTCATGCTCAGCAATGACCAAGCTGATAAAAGCATAGGCTATCATAGCAAGTTGGAGTATATGTGGAATATATGTACAGCGATGTCTAGTCACAGACAAATGAGTGGCAGCAATGTGTTGACCTGTTTGCTGGCTTATGAACCACTGATACTCAGGAACATAGAAGCACCTGTGAAACTGCATAATAAGAGCCAGGAAAAACTCTTGCTCACAGGAGCCAATGTCACTGCCAAGCTCAGCCAGGTACCTCATCCCACAGACAGACCTATTCAAGGTAAATGCCTCAAGTCCCCCCAGTCAGTGAGACAGAGTCCAAACCTCGTAACGGAGCAAACACAGACACTCAAACCATGGCTCCACCTTTCTTGCCAGGGCCCACGGATGTGTCAACTACCCTTCATGTGTCAGAAGCCGCTGGCAGATCTACATGGTGCAACACCTCTTCTCCATCCACCACAAAGAGTACTTCACTAACCCGATTACTAAGAGGCCTGTGCTATAACACCACCCGATGTTGAGATCTAAGTAAGCGTTACCAGAGTTGCTCGATACAGCTTTAACCTTTGCCATAAAAAGTAGATTCACTGCGGGTTTATAACTGTAGTGTTTGTCAACCTGAGTATCTTTTTGTTCTTGAACGAGCAGCTTGGTTTTCCCAGGTAGTCTGCTGCTCTCGCCGGTCAACTCTCAAACGAGCGCGACGTACTGTTGCTGTACTGCTGCTCAGAGCAGCCATGAGCTCACAGGCTGCTGTTAACAACCGAGGCTGTACCCTCAGGAGGTACATCCAGACCCCAGTAGGTGGGTATTTATTGTGGTGAAAGCACATATTCAAGACCACTTTTGGCTAACTTGTTTCTCACCAGAATACTGCTATTGGTCTATTCCATGTAGCATAGGACTTGCCAAGGACATGTTCAATCCTCACAGAAAAACTGTACAAATATTTGAGCTTCAGCTGGTGCCACGCTCTATTTTGATTATATTCCTAGAAGCAACCTCACTAGCTTCTTTAAACCTAATCCAAATATGCCCGACAGTCAAGTGAAAATTCTCTTCCTCATTATCGCTCTTTTCCAGAAAAAAATCTGAAAGTTCAGTCCATAACAGCACAGCAGTCAGTTGCCTAAATGTAAACACCCTGTGCTATTTAAGATGTTCCAGAACATCTGAGATGGCTTCGTAGGAATTGTAAATAAGACATAAGTCCTCTGGGAGAGAAGGCTCTTTAGGGTATTCTGGCTTCGAGCTCTTAAATTATCTCAAAGGGTAGAATACATCTATGTTAAGCAACTGAGTCTCCACTCAATTTTACACAATATCAAGATGGAAACATTTCCTAAAATACTTCCCTTTTTAATACCTATTGCTCAAATAACCTTTATAAGCATCAAGGACAGCATCATTGTATCCAAGACCACCTTTGACAACTCCTGATAAAGTATTTCTTTTTTGTGGCACCCCCTTTCTCTTTTTGGCTTGTTTCAACTTTTCAAAGACTTTACCAAAGAAATACCTGTTGCTCGTGAAATACTGTATTTGTGTCTCTCTGAAATCTCTTCTTTGTACAGTCTTCATCCAGGGTTTATCTCAAACTGAAAAAAGTATTTCACACCAAATCTCTGTTGTACCTTTAAATAGATATAAAATAACAAGTATATAAAGCATCAAGACAGCTCCCTTAGATCATCAAAAGAAATTATTCCAGAGAGGCCAGCATTAATCTAAGCTGAGATAGGGTCTTCAGCTATTCCTTCTTTACTTTTGTGTCAATTAGTCTTGGGGATTTTTTTTCCTTACTGTTGGCTTTCATTGGGAGTTTTCTGCAGCTATTTTCAGCAGTTGGTTGTCAAAACTTTTTCTGGAAAGCATTGCCGATATAAACAATCTACTGATCTAATCTTGTAGTAGCCCTGTGCTTAATTAAACTTATAGTGTGTCTTCACATTAAGGAATTGTTTTAGCCCTTGAAACCTACATATAAAGCCAAACTCTTGGTTTGTTGGAAACATTTTTTTGGGAAAGAGGAGATGATTCAAAATGCCATATTTCAAAGAGTTGCCACACAAGTAAATAAAAAGCTTACCTCCCCTGGGAAATGCTATATAATGGATTTAAAAGATGAACAAAATCCCAGTGTTTATTCAGTCTAACGGATAAAAAGGACAAACTCACTGACTTATCACAATGGTCAATTGTACAAGAAGCTGAAACAGGCCATTTCTGACAGCCAATGAAAAATAACATTTGTGCCCATAAAAAACACCCCCTCATGTTGTATTTCATATGGAAAAGCCAATAGAAGTCCCCAGCCAAGCTTTTTTTATCACTAAACTATCTTGATTTATACTTTGTTTGAAGTTCTCAAAATGAAACTTTCGGTCTCTCGCTCGCTAAAAATAAACTTGCCGTAGCTGGGTAGGAGGCAGCTGACGCAGGCAGAATTTGAGCATTCAGCCCTTATGAGAAGAACAACTGAGGGATTACTCTTTCGTTCAGTGGAAAGCAAGCATGACTTCTATATATTTAAGATTCAAGTCTGTAGATTCTTAGTGATAAATAGTCGTGCTGAAGCTAATTCGTGAAATATATTTGCAGAACCTGCTTGTTTTCTGAGAAAATTCAACATAATTAATGGAAAAATGCACACTCTCTATATACATTTCAGTTCATCTATTTCTAGTTCCCTGTTAATGGTTGAAGCACTGATAGATGCTGTACATCCGTTATAATAAAACATTCGCTATACATATTTCTTCTTTAGATTTAAATTGTAAGTTGTGAGAAAGCTCAATAAAGCATGGCTTCATTGCATGGTTCACTTGGGTTATTACTTCACCGTCATTCATATAAACACCTCTCGCCTGCGGGGAAGGCCATACTTGCCAGTTAGACCAGATGATCTATGCCCTGTTAACCAAAAAAAGGTTTATGTGTTAGCAGGACAGCAGCAGCCTACATTATTTGACTGTTGCTAGTCAGCCAATGCCTTTCCACCTTTCTCACCTACACTTGTCTCAAAGGATAGGCAAGATCCACCACAACTTACTGGGAAGCACAAATAGGGGCTGTCATACCCATGCACGGGGAATACAGCATGGGGTGTGAAGTCTGACTCCAGCCTGAAGAGGAAAGAATATCAAATATCCCTTTTCCCCCCCCCCCCCCCTTTTTTTTTTTTTTTTTTTTTTTTTAAAGAAATTAGGCAAAACTCTGTCAGGAATGGTTTGCAGTAGCCGACTGCTTTGGGACAAGATGACCTCTCCAGGTTTCCACTTACCTTATTAAGATTCTAAGAATTTTCACACTGGAAAATGTGTTACTTATATGGGTAGGTACAGTACGGGCAATTCAAATATGATTTATGAAGTTGGTACTGAACTCTGACTAGGTCAACAAACACTCTCAGACCTGGATGCTAGATCCTGAGCTACCCATAAAGGCATACACTAACCTCTGTGCAGAAAGGCATTGAAGATAATAAATTAATGACCTACAGGACAGAACACCCGGCTTATTTCAGGCCAAAAGGAAGGGAAGTGGTTCAGAGGACTCTTCCTAAGAGAAGAGACTAAGCACCTCCTTCCCACCTCACCCCTCCTGCCTTACATCAGAAAGATCACACTTGAGCAACTGCGTGGTCTTGACTCTGGAAGGCAGAGACAGGCAGTCTGGTCTACATCAAAACCAAGCCATCCTGATGCCCCGCAACTATAGCTATCCTTCCCCTCCCAAATATTATCTCTTTTCAGATTTCTTCTGCTATCATTTGCTTTTCTCTTTCTCCTTTTTTTAACTTAGATCTTATCACAAACTTAAAAAAAAGGAAAACAAATTCTTAATCTTGCAGACACTGTTCACCGATTTCTTCGGATTCACTCTAGCATCTTAGTAGTGTTGTACTAAGGTCAGTTCTGTGGGGTTGCATGATTGTCAGCTCTAATATATAGTAGATATATTCTTTGCAGTCAGATATATATTTTGCAGCCACCAATGTATTCAGGGAACATTTCCTTTTTATCCTATTAATAAATAGGTTAGCTTATCATTTTCTATGCTTTAACCAATTATCTTAGGACGCTATTTCTCAACCCAAAAGTGATAAGGAATTGGGAGATAAAAGTGGAAAAGTTGCAATCCATTGGATTCCCCATGTACATAAGTCCTGAAATTCCTCGTTATCCTCACCATTTCTTGCACACAGCTTCATAATCTTTGAAAGAGCCCCAAGGGGCTATTTCACTCAGAATTTCACAAAGACAATGATGAGAAGGAAAGAAGATAGAGACATCAGAATTAAAGACTGAATGTTTAAGGGATTCTGCTCAGCAACTGGTCTCATTTTAAGCCTTAATACTGACATTGTTAGACCTAAAAAAAAACAAAAAAAAAAAAACCCAAAAAACCTGCTGAAAGTTCTTTAAGACTCAGAACTGGGATAAATGACATTTATGCTACATTGCAAACTGCTTCAGAAAAGGTGGAAGTTGTCTTGCTTTAAATGTATTCTAAATTAAAAGCCATAAGGAAACTATTGGGCTTGCATTCTGTAGAACAAAGTACATGTTGTAGAGTATATTCCTCAATAATTCAAACTTTAAAAGGTATGGCATTTCAAGCCTTAAAATAACAAAGCTACACTCTTGCAGAGGTTATACCACATGGGGGTGTTCATTTCCCTTTGTCTTAGTTGCATAAACTCAAAATCAACCCTATACGGTAAATGATGTCTGCCCTATTGTCTTACATAAACACTCTTTTGTTTTTCTTCAGTGAAAAGCTGTGTTTAAAGAAAGGTCTGTACGAATTCCAATAAAGAAACTAGTGTAAGAAAACCGGATTCATAAAATGAATTAGAACAGCTCTACTGTTACATCAACTGGTGCTGGAAAGCCAGCAAAGTCAGATAATATTTTATTTGGGGCTGAAATGAACTGTTGTGAACTCTGACAAACCAGCACTTCAAAGCATTCTGAACATACTGCCACTAACATAAGGAAATTTATCGTGACTAAGAGCCTGACTCTGACCCTATTTACACCATCTTTACTCTACTGACTTCAGCTGGATGGAAGAGCAGAATTAAGTCATTCACGGCTGTCTTTATACCTGTGATTTACAGAAACATGAAAAAGAAGGGACTTATACTGGATGCACCTATTCTACTCGCAACAAAAAGCAGCTCAGAAAAAACTCAGACAAAATTCTGCACGACATTTGGGCAGCTTCATGGGTGGCCCATGCAGGAATCAAGAGAACCGATGAAAAGTAAGATGTCAGATTTGGTGATACTGCTGAATCTTTAGAAACGCATGCTTTCTGGGAATGGGATACAGCCCACATCGTTACATTATTTTTATTGAACCTTAGAAATACATCAATGTGGCTAAATTAAAATATAAACCGCAGTAAAAGTATTTTAAGGCTTTAAGAAAAGATACATATTTTTACAACCTCGAGCCCATTATGGATTTCATGGAGACTAGCGTGTAGCAACTTGACATTATTACGACGATAATTTATTAATGATTTGTGTATTTCAGTACCACTCTGGTTCTCCTGAGACAACATCAAGACTTATCTGTGCTATGCATTTCACAGACATAAAGAATGGACTTTTTTGTCCTCATAAATCAACAGAATAATGCAACTGCTGAATGCACATAAAAGCCAGAACACGAGAGGATTGTTATACATTGGGGTATAAATTGTATTGCTAGTTATCCCTAAATGTTCCCTTTTTGGATATTTACAGGGTTTTTAATCTATCCTGTGCATAGATGTCCTCAGACATCGAAAAGAGTTGAAAACTTGTTAAATTCCTCGATCGCACACAAGCGAGTGAGTGGTAAATATAGCATAGCCACCAAGAATAATTCAAAGGGCTTTGATTCTTTAGATCTGATGTGCAATTCAGCTGACACATGGCACGTGAAACTTAACAAAGTAATGCAAATTGGTTACAGAAATGTAGTTCAGAAGTAAAAAGTGAAAGGGGAAAAAACAGAGAGGCTTAATAACACTGGACACCCAATAAAACAATCATAGAAATTGGCCTGCTGCCAGTACAGTACAAATATACATGTCCGTGAAGCTGATAGAGCAAAAAATCCCACCAACACCCCACAGGGGAGCAGTTTTAATCTTAGCCATAGCTATGATGTCACCAAAAGCTATTATTTCATTCCCATTTTTTCCCCCAAAAAATGAGCACAGCCAAGACAAATTGCACAATGAAATTGCTCTCTCTGCACTAACATATGCCAATTACGTGGTGGCTGGAATGCAGATTTAGGTGAAAACACGATACAATTTTTAGGAATTTATCAGCATTGTGGACTTTTCAACAGTATCAGGCATTACAGTTTTGGGGTGACCTGTCAAGGCTAGTGGGACCATCTTTACGGTGGATTATCACATATCATCCCTGTACAGAGGACCACCACAAAGTCTATGTACCATTTGTACATTTTGACGTATCTGCTCTAGCCAGTGTTACCTCCCTAGCTCACAAACTGGCAGGACTAGAGAAGTACGTGAAATTTTCTCTCCGCAAATAGTAAATTGCTGGAGTTATTCATTCATTTACAATACCTTTTTTAAAGGTGCTTTGAGATTTTTAAAATTTTTTTTATCACTTCCGAGTCCCTTCAAATTCCACCAGATAGCGTGTCTCTAATGGGATTTCATTAAATACTGTTGAATCTCTGCCATTTTTTGAACTTTCTTAGACAAAACACGTTTTCATTTCTCACTGTTCCACTATCTCTAAGCATTCAAAAACACAAATTGCAATGCCAAAACCAGCAAAGAATCTTACATTTGTACATGCAAGACGATATAAGTGCTTAACCCTGCCTTTTTGCAATTAGAGCTTTGCAGTAAGACATTGCCTTGATAGTTTAAAAGTTCCTTTCATTGACCACTGTAAAGTACTTCTGCAAATCTCTTGATGAATCCCAGGTTAGTTGAACTGTTCAATTATAGCTTTATCCTAATCTTACTAGCTAAGCATTAATGCTAGCAACCTCCCACATCTTAATCCTGTCCCACTTGACACTGACCCACGCTCGGTCCCAAATGATGTGTGTGTTAGCATAAAGCCATGCAAACAACACATTAATCAGGAATGCAACAAGAAAGTGAAGGATATATAACAGGGCAACGGTGACCGTTTCAGCAAGAAAACACTGCGCTCTCCAGAGATAGGCTTGGCAGATACAGATTTAAATAGATCTTAAGAAAAAAAAACATAAATACATACACAAATGTGTTGAATTGTTACAAATCTTGTAACTAAGCTATTAGAAGGTGTCTTGAGCATGATTTAAAACAAGAGGGGAATCCAGTCTGAGGTCAGATTGAAACTATTAGAATTAGACACAGACTTAAAAAATGGAAAGACTTTTATGTGTGATAGACTCTCATCCTCTGTAATTCACTGCAGATTGGGAAAATGATTCCTTAAGATCTGCTGTTGACAGCTTAATATTCCCAATGATAACGTTGTCAGGTGATAACACAGAGCCAGCCTATACGCTTTGATCTGAATGGAAAGTTTGCATTGACTGCAACATTTGGAGAGAGATTCTGCTCGGAAAAAAAACTCAGCTAAACTGAAATGTTTACCTGAAGAGCATTTAATTGTGGTCAAGATAGAAGTGTATCAACTTCAAAAGATCTAAGTTGCTTTCCATGAACAAATCCTGAACAGTGACCGAAATTGTCTCTCCAAAAGGATTACCAAGGCAGCCAAAGGCACAGAAGAACAATCCTCAAGAACCTCGTATCCAGTTTTTAAAGTGAGGGCTATTGTCAAATGTATTCTCTCAAATTTCAGGAACATGAAAATATGGCTTGCACAAACTATTGGTTTAAACGTCTCCACATCTTTCCTTAGCTAACCACAAGGCGAACAAAATTCCTGTAGGTTTCTACATCCATACAGCTAAATATGTTTTCAATTATTTTACTGGCATGGATAAAGAAGAATTTTGATAGTGTAGGGCCTTTATGTCAGGATAGTAAAACTGTGTCTTTTAGAATGATATTGATACTGCTCTGTTACTGAGTGTCTGGTACAGTAATTGCAATAGTGAAAGGCTGGATTTTCCCTGGGGGTACTTAACGAGAAAGGAGCAGCGTTCCCCACCCTCCACAGAGATTAAGGACAACTGTTCGCTGTCCATAGGCAAGTGGTACAAAAGAAGACAGAGAAAAGTAAAGCGAAGCAAGGACATGATTTTCCTCCTCGACTACATATCAACCTTTGGAGAAGGTAAGAGTGCAGGTGTGGGGAAACCTGCAGCATGGTGGGTAGGAAAGATACAATTTCTCCATCTTCCAGGGAGCTCTCAATTTTGGTAGGAAAGGCCAAACAGGAATGGCCAAGTTTTGCACTGAACTCAAGACCAACCAATTTGCATGTTCAGAAGGACCCTTGCCATGAAGAAAAGGCTTAAAGGCTTTCAGTCCAGTGAAACTCATTTAATCTGAAAGAGCAGCCAGAAGTGCTGGCTAACAGAAAAGGAAGAAAGATACCGTTTCTTGTCTCCTTCTAGCAGTCAATTCTTGATGCAGCTTCTGTGCTGGAGACTGCTACCAAACATCATGTTTAATGCACGCCAACGCATGTGTCTGGGGAGACATGGTGTTTTTAAAATCCTGGATGCTTTTGGCTCCACAATATCCTGTGTATGTATGAAGTTTGTTGTCACGTTTGTTGTAAACCTGCTAGGCAGCAATTTACTTAAGTACCCCTAACTTCTCTTGGTGCAAGATACAGCAAACAATGCTTCCCCAGTCACCTCCTCTGCACCACGTGCGGATCTATAAACAGACCTCTGTCATATCCCAGTCTTATACTTCATATGAATATATGCCATAATTCACCTGTCACATCCCCATTTTCCACGTCAGAGAATCATTAAGGTTGGAAAAGACCTTTAAGATCATCGAGTCCAACCATCAACCCAACACCACCAAGCCCACTAAACCATGTCCCCAAGTGCCACATCTACACGTTTTTTGAACACTTCTAGCGATGTTGACTCCACCACCTCCCTGGGCAGCCTGGTCCAATGCTTGACCACTCTCTCCATAAAGAAATTTTTCTTAATATTTAATCTAAACCTATCTAGTCTAAACAACTTGAGGCCATTTCCTCTCTTTCTATCGCTAGTTACTTGGGAGAAGAGACCAACGCCCACCTCACCACAACCCCCTTTCAGGTAGTTGCAGAGAGCGATAAAGTCTCCCCTCAGCCTCCCCTTCTCCAGACCGAACAACCCCAGTTCTTTCAGCTGTTCCTCATGTTTCTGTTTCCAGTGTAAGGTGCATTCTGACAGCTTGCTCAGAAAATTATAACCTTGTCACTACAACACACCTAAATGTCACGTGCTGAAACTGAGGGATCTGAGGTGGCAAGCAAGGCAGCACTAATGGTTAAAAACCACCAACACAAACTGGAAATCAGATTTGAAAAATAACCCAACTGTTTTGGAGATTACTGTACATGAGAACTCAGGGACTAATCTGAAAATTGTTTTCAGGTATTATGTTTACTAAAATTGCTTTCCTACCTTGACTGAATTGCAGAGTTATTATCACTTACCACACATAACAGATAAGCTGTAGCATTTGTAACTTGAGTATTATTCATATCATAAGGGTTTCATTAAGAGCTTCCATACGATACTCCGATGTTTATATGTGCATATACATGCCCCACAGGTCTGTGCGTGCATCATCAAATTACTTTCCTTTTAATTGCAAAATTAAGGTTGGGTTTGTGCTTAATACAGGCATTTTGGATCTATCGCTGCTGTGGGAATACAGAACATTGTAAGAGTAAGTAGATCTCCTAAAATTCAAAGTACTACTGTCAGTGTCTGTCAAACGCACTTAAAGTGGTGAATTAATAGGGAAAAGAGCAAGCAGTCCCTTTTAAAAAAAAAAAAAAGAAAAAAAAATTGCATCACCTAAGCATAATAAACTATTTAATAACATAGTAACTTGAATTTCTGCAAGCAGAAAGATGACTGCCACCATTTCAGTTATCAGGATCTGTTTTTTGCAGTACAACTGAAGTGACAGATCCTGGATCCATTTCTCATTAGGTTGTGTATTTTTAATTTGAACCCTAATACACAAAGTTGATTTTTTTTGTATTGCAAATCTGAGAAGGGGCAAAATCTTGGCACAGCTGAAGTCATGGTGTACTTTTTGCAGAGAGTAGGGTGGCACCAGAACCTTCTCCTCATTGATCTCGTGGAATTCATCTCTAGGGCAGTTTCAGAATTAAACTAGCAGAATTTTATATACTCTTCTTATACATAATGTTTTAATATTTCTGACTTGGACATACTTTCTCGGGCAGCAGGAGTCTCTCAGAGAGTGCATAATACCAACAGCAAGAGCAGAAAAAGGTGCAAGCTGTCAACAAGTCTCTGTGGACATTGTATTTGAGAGAGGCATTCAGTCCCCCTGAGATTGCCACTGAAACTGCTGCTTATCTCTAGCCATTTTGCCTGGACTTATACTTGCTTTTATTTCTGTTGTCACCTATACAGAGGTTTTAAGTTTTGGAAACTACTATATTTTGTCCAATTTGACCCGACAAGGGCCTAAAGGTGGTTGACTACATATTATCAGCCCACTGGGGAGTACTGTATAAAAGGCTACAAAGATAGAGCTATCAAGTCCACATGAACTTGGCTACAACATGTTGCTTTCATGTGGAGATGATAAAAGGCCTGTGGAGTACGGGTGGGTCATGCATCACCAAAACCAACACATGAAAGTTGTCCCTTGCACAGTTCTCCCCTTTGGCAGTCCATTATTTATCGTAAATACACCTTATGCCACTACCTATGTCACTACCACTAGCCTGTTTATGTTAATAAAAAACAGACTGACAAAATACCATTCTCATATTCATGAAGAATTCACTGATTTTAGAGTTGTCCAAGGCTACTAAAATGCTGTGCTTGGTTTAAATATTTACATATGCATATGCTGTGCTGCTCCAGGTTTTCTAGAAACTTTTTAAAGGAATTTTTCCACGTGGTCTTCTCTTAAGTTTTCTGCTGTACAATGAACTCTTCCAAACTCATATTAAAATCCCACCTAACTCACCAAATAAGATGGTATCTATGCTTTCTGAACACCAGGAAATATCACTCTCTGTTACTGGGTGCTAGAAAGTGCAGTAAAAAAAGAAATCAAACAATAAACCCTCTAGACAGTGAGGGAAAAAAGTTTTCCCGCCTTCCCCCACCTCCCTTTACTACCCTTTTTTATCTTATAGATGCTATATTGCCAAAACAACACCCACAGAGAAGGTATGTGTTTCCATTTGTGCAAGTATATAACATATGTCTACATGTTAAATATATGATTAAAATGGTGGAAAATTTACTACTTTACATTGTTCCAATCAGTCTCTTTAAATACCTGCCTTTATTTAGTATTGTTTATTAATTTGTTTATTCTTCTTCCTTCTATAATTCCATTATTCACATTAGCATTAGGGGATGAGCCAGTGAGTCGCTACCGTTACTCAATAGGCTTTAAAACTGCAGTATCTGTAATCCCACAGGAATACATAAATACGCACATGCTACATACGTATGCCCACATCTCATGCACATAATACTCATGTGCTCTAATAGATTAAATATGAAAGCATAACATACTTCCGAAGATCTTTCCCATTTCAAGCAAGCTGGACTACTTCCTAGTTCACCTGGGTGAAAACGAGAAATGCAGGGAGGAAAATTATTATTCCCAAATCAATTTTGCAATCTCTTCCATAATGTAAATCTGACAATTCCTCCTGGCACTCTCTCATTTCTTCTTTAAACTTTCAAACCTATGGTTTGCCTTCTTTCCATCAAAACTTATCCACAGGGTTTTGGAAAGGTTTTTGTTCCTGGCAGGGCTGCCAATATCTGGTGGCAACGTCTGCCTGGGCAGAAGTTCCCTGCAGAGAAATGGCAATGTTTCTCTTTCCCAGAATATTTTGTACCCTTACTGTTCCGCTCAGTGTGCGGTTCCTGGCCAGAAGAGCGTTTTGTCCTATGTGTCATACGCTTGAGCCCTCCCGTCCTCCTGCTGATAATCATAGGATTACTGTTAACAATAATAACGTCAACATTCTGAATTTACAAAACAAAAGGCACAGAGATTAAATCCTTTAATTAATCCACTGAAGGGATAATCCAGACATCGCTACCAGCGATACCGATTTTTATTGGGGAAAAAACCCACCAACTTAATTTAAATTAACTTCCAGAATATTGCAAATGACTAAAAACTGAGTGGCAACAAAACCCCACAGCGCTCTTCAGCAGATATATCAAGGCATCCAGAAGCATTAACTGCTCAGAGCAACCTCAAAGCCACTTGATCGGCTCAGGTCACGCTGTTCCATCCTGATGTAGGGAGATGGACTGTAGGACCACAAAAAATAAATGGGGGCCATCACAGACATAAGCACCCTCCCAAATGCAGAGGGAGAGGCATGCTGTCTGAGAGGATTCAAGCACTGGGGATACTTCGCATTACGATGCCATTTAGGTGCAAATCTACAGCAGATTTCTCTACAGCAGAGGTCTTTCTCTCGGCCTTTAACGAGGGTTGAGCTGGGCCTTTTTTTCACACAGCTCGATGACTTGCTATGAGTAAAAACATTACGTCTTCTTTTAAGATATTTAGTCACTGTTGACTTTTCCACTATCGGTGCCAGCATTTCTCATCTTGTTGGAAAAAAAACCCACAGTGAAGACCCTGGCAATACTAGAATGGAGGTTTCATGGTTGTAGAAATCCTAAAACTATCATGTATTCTTCTAACACACATATTCAGGAGGGCTAAAAACACTGACTTCACCCACAAGTAGTTCAGCATTTTACAAAGTTCCACTTCCCTGCCCTCAAGAGCTCTCGATCTTAAATGGCAAAAACAAAAGAAGTGAAAAGAACATAAAATAAAAAAAAAAAATTAAAATTACTTTCATCCTTTTTTTCATCATTTTTGTAATTGTAAACAACTTCTATTGTGACAATAAATCAGCTTTAGTAAAGAAACCCTTAGTAAATTAGTAAGCGTCTATGAAAGAATACTGAAGAACTATATATAATAACCTAATTTAGCACCTACATTGTTTTACTTTTCTGTAGTTAAGTCATTCTTCTGACCTTCAACAAACGTTAAAAATGCCTAGGAATTGCCTTATGGCCTTTTACAGGAGCTGGTCTGACTTTCAAAGTTTTCTCATTAACTCCAGTGGGAGAAGGTTCAGACCCATAGTTTTATCCTGTGAAACAAATGGAATAGTTTCCCAGAAAGGTGGCAGCCTCCAGCCATTGATTCAGGAAAACTAATTGTGGAATTAAATATGAATATAGGCATATTTAAAATTACACCTCAATAAGGCTGGGGAACACTTCTCATCCTATCGACATAGTGAATTTCTATACTGAAAAAGCTTTTCTTATTCTGTCAATAAATGTTAGCACTAGCCCTGATCCTGCTAATATTAAACAAAAACATCTTGCTAAATGAAATGTGTGGAAATACTCAAGACCTAGCATTTATTCATTAAAATAAGTATATTCAGGAGTGTCAGTATGAAAACAAGGCATGTATTCTTCCTACTGATGTACCAGGAATAGCAGTTCTGCTTAGAGAGCAACGCCGATAAGCTTGAAAAGAAACGATCCAACAAGTTATGAGGACATTCATAGGTCAGCAGCAGAAAGTACAGCACCTACAGCCCTCGATTCCTGAGAGGAGGCGGCAATTCAGACAGCTAAACTGGTACTGGGGGGAATTGAGAATGAATAAATATAAATGCTGCAGTGGACCAGGCGGGGGTCTCAGGGTGGTTTTTGCTCTCTGACTCAGAACAGTAGGACTTGAAAGCATTTTTCTATTAAAATATATATACACACGCACACACACACACAAAATGACAACAGTGAGGCCCAGCTTTCAAGTCTACATATAAACATCAGTGCTTGGTTTTGAAACTTGCGGTCCTTAAAACCTTATATATTTTATTTTCAAACAGCATACCCCCTGCCAAGAAATTACTTTTTTTTTCCCTCCCTTCTTTAAACAAGCAGCTAGGGTAATGGCATGATGAACAAATTTCATTTCTTTCTGTTCAGTTTTTTCCATCTTTAGTACGGCCTCCAGCAGGCCAGATGGCACCAATGCAATTGCTAGTAAGTCAATACATCTGGCTGCATTCCTGAAATGACAAATCTGATGGATAGAGCCCCAGCTCCTATACAAAGCCTCTTTTCAGAACGCTCTCCCTGGTACTTGTCTGCTTTAAGCAAAACCTAATGTGTGAAAACAAAATAAAATTGAGCTCTTTCACCACCTCGCGCTAACGTTTCATTTGCAGTGTTTTTATTAACGCTGCTCTGCTTCTGTACCTCAGCCCCAATCTGCCGAGCGCTCTCTTTTTGGCACAAGGCGGGCTCTGTTTGAAGACCTCTCTCCTCTGGAGCTGCTAACAGTTCAAAGCAGGTTACAATAAACACTCTGGGCTTTTCTCATTAAGAGCAGCAAGATTGTTTAGGAAATTGTCCTCAAAGAGAGAACAATCTGAGAAAAGCAGAAATGAAGCCATTGCCTCTTTCAACCTCAGTAGTCTCTCATCGGGCAAATTAGGAGTTAGAAATACGCGTGACCTCTTGCCATCATCAGAGCAGCAATCCGTCGGCGGGGCGCTGCGCTCACACCGACGCTGCATCGCCATCCCTACGAAGTGCGAGGGACTCCGCAGCCTTGCGCCGTGTCCCTGGATTATTTACAAATCCACGAATAAATGTCTGGAGGCAGTTGGTCAGACCAACAGAAGGGCATGTAGCAGAAAACTATGGGCCACGGCACATCAGGTATTAACCATCTCTTAGACTTTCGTCTTGGTCTTTTTTTTTAATGTATATATATAAAAAATAAATATAAAATGTATATATATATATAACTTGGGAAAGGAACTAGCACCAGATAAAGCGCAAAAGCACAAAAAGGCTCCACTCCACTATAACAAGAACTGCTCTATCCCCATAGCTATTTTGCAAAATGAAGCAGCACCACGTGAGGTGTGGTGTTCCTAATTTGTGTCGTGCCACGTTTATTCGTCACCGACGGACTCATGACAAAGGAGTTATTTCTGTGTTAACTGAAGTCACTGCCGTGATAAATATCAAACTGGCAGTTTTGAGTCATAAAACCCAAGTTACTAAAACAAGAAGTAGTTGCAACTCCGTTTCAGTCCATGAAACTTTTACCCTTAAAAATTAGGACTTTGCCTTCTGAGTAAGCCTGCTGAAGTCATTGAGATAGCTGAGGGTAACAAAGGTATAAAGAAAGCAAAATATAAAATCAACCAGCTAACATCTGTAAACAGTAATTAGCAAGCAGTGAGAAATGCGCTACGTCTAAGCGGGTTAAGGCTGAAATCCTTCCATCCCACACACGAGTCATGCTTACGAGCCTCAGCAACGCCATCGCAAGCATCTCTCTCTGCAACCTGAGCTGACGGCAGTCTCGATCCAGAAAGTTAAGAGTGCAACAGACAAAAATTTCCGATTTATTTGGTACAGTCTTTGGGCATAGGAACAAAAATGACGACAATGAAGCTTTTCCAACCTTTCTACTATACACACAGGCGATGATTCCTTCAGAACTAGATGTTCTTCTTAAAGGGGCAAAACAATTCAGGTTGAGCATTTCAAACACACCTGCTGCAGCTCGGTGCTCATCTCTAGAGAAATAGCATTGGGTGTTCAGGGGCAGATCCTCTTTAAATACCCCTGCCCTATTCTTTTTCAAGGCTTGCAGGATTTGTTCTGTTTCAACTATATCCCACTTGGAGAATTAAGACACTTGTATAGGGGCTTTTTGCATAGTTCAGTAAATATCAAAGTTAAACCTCTGTTTAAATTGATTTCATTGTGGTAATTTGTTTTATGAATAATAAAAATGAAAATTATTAAAGCCACAACTAGCACTCAGGGTCAAGGGTGTACAATACAGGTACAGCACCCATCCAATTCTCTGTCCACAGACTGGTAATGCAGATCACAGCATCTTTGGTCTGTATCTCATATGTGACTGGGGGAGATGGAAGAACATTTTTTTTTTCTTTAATCTCTTACCAGATGATGTGGGTAGTCCTAATAGTTAGATTCACGTTTTTTTTACATTTTTCATTGAGCAATGAAAATAAAACCCTTGGCCTTATCAATAATTTATGCGTAACGAATTTGAGGATTATTTTAAAAACAGTAGTGCAAAAAATACACCCCAAATATCAGCAACCAACAATAAAAAGAAGCATTTTTCTTTACCATATAAGCTAGAATATAAATATTTATACACAAAGATTCTCACGTAAACACCCAGCCAATGGGTTGTTAAAGGATATCAATAAATTTTACGACACAAAACCAACAGTCTTCACAGACATATCTCACAGCATTGTTTCCAGTGATGAAGACTTTCAGAGACCAGTGTGTGCATCTTTTCAGGCTCCATCCCCCTAGTCTCTTCTGAAAAGGTTCATGCTTGGGTAACATGTCTATATCCTTGCACTGAGCTTTTAGCTCTTTAAGTAGGATTAGGTAAAAGAAATTATTAGCATCTTCTGCTGCTTCTGAAATATCTAATGCGGTGCAATCAATAACAAAGTCATGCCTGCATAAACATCCCATCTTCTGAGGAATGAACATATGTGTGTCTATACAATATAGTACTGAGCTCCTATTATTTCAAGTATCACCAAGCATCAGAGATCTGTATGAATATTCTCTCAGTATTTTAGCCTAAAAGTTTTTTAAAAATGAAAAAAAAACCCTATTGTTATGAGAAGAGTGTTTAGAAGAGAATTTAGAATTGGAGAGCATCCCATCCAGTATAAGGGGCTCTAGAAGCTGAAGAATTAATCCAAAGAGTGAAATAGCCTGGAGAAGAGAAGGCTCCAGGGAGACCTTCTTGCAGCCTGCCAGTACTTAAAGGGGGTTTATAACAAAAATGGGGACAAACATTTTAGCAGGGCACTTAACGATAGGACAAGGGGTGATGGTTTTAAACTAAAAGAGGGCAGATTTAGACTAGATAGAAGGAAGACATTTTTTCCCAATGAGGGTGGTGAAACCCTGGCCCAGGTTGCCCAGAGAGGTGGGAGATGCCCCATCCCTGGAGACATCCCAGGTCAAGTTGGACGGGGCTCTGAGCCACCTGCTCTGGTTGGGGATGTCCCTGCTCAGGGCAGGGGGGTTGGACTAGATGGCCTGTAAAGGTCCCTTCCAACCCAAACTGTTCTATGACTCTATCCTCCATGGCTTTGCATCACTTCTCTCACTGTCTCACTGTTTGTGGTTCTCATTTCTCAATCATTTCACCTTGCCATCTATTGTAGCCGTTAATTATTTGACTTTTAGATTCCTTTAATCTCCCAAGGCTGCTTCTCTAGATGTCCTTTGAGAAAAACGATATTACATGTGGATAAATATTTTCTATTTCTCCATTCATTCTTATCAAGTGACACATTTTAAATTGCCTCATTCTTCCACACAATTTTTGCCTACCAATGTAATTGCTTCACGGACTTAAATCATGTAATATTAGAACTTTCTAAAATAGCACTAATGATCTGTAAAACTAAAAATAGAGAACACTTTTGAAAGAGCTTTCAGTTATGGAGACTCAAAATTATTCTAATTTGGAAATATGTTTAAGTAAATTATAGATACATTGTACGGTCAGTCTTAGTAATTTTTCACCACCTTCATTTTGCACAGACTAACCACATTCCATTTTGATCTTCTGAAATGAAAACTTCACTGGCCTTGTCACCTCACTTAACTTAGTGTAGAAACACTGAGAAATTGCTCTGGTTTTGAATATCTCTCTGTTGAGTCATGTATTGAAGCTTAAACCATAACGATTGAGAGAGACTCTCAACAGATTAAGTCACCTTTCCGGATTTGGCCCAGACCAGGGAGAAAATGATAGCACACTAGCTATATTTTGAAAGAGGTTTGGGCGAGGGGTGGAAATCAAAGCAACAAAGGTATTAATAGTAAGATGAACATGAAAATCCACGCTTTATAGGCACTTAAATCCCATTAGAGCTTTTCTTTTTTAATCTGCCCTTAGATATTAAGGTGATAGGAACTGTGGAAAACAGATGGTATCCAGCCTCGGGGCTAGAAAATCAGCATAGCTGAAAATGACATAATCCAGGTGAGCAGGTATTGTACGTTAAAGCTTGAGCATTATTCAAAATAGTAAACAATATATTGAAACACATTGTCTTCTGATTAAGTAACTAGACAGAGTCTCTGGAGATCATTACTGCTCTTTCCAGGTTTGATAGAGGCGCCTTGTATCCCTGGGCTTGCTTAACTTCCCTGTACGCTACCAAGAGCGGCGCAGCCCCAAACTCAGCCGGAACCTCCAGCCATTACTATAACATTACTGTTAATAGAACAGAAATCAGTCCCACCTATACTAGCAACGTAAACGTACCTGAACTGTGGCTAGTTTGTATTAGGATCTGATGCCCATGTGGAGAAAACCAGTGGTCCCACTGTAAACTATTCCTAAGAATAGAATTAGGTAATTCAATGTGGGTGCTTTTACTTATGATTAGCATATCACAGGGATTCAACACCATTAGCAAAGGTAACGACTATTTATCTTGTCCCATAAGATCATCTACCAGCTCCAAGAGCTTCACCTCTCTCATTTTCTACTCTGAGTTTAGTTAGGCAGGTATGAGAGAGGTGGTGCGATTTGGAAGATTGCTCCTTAGGAAGATTTTGTAACTCTGCTTAATAAGCAGATGGACAGACATAACTGATACTGTTTTCCTCTAAAGCCCGACCTACAAGGTTTTATTCAATAGAAGAAGTGTTGCTGCAATCGCAGTTTGAGTCTTTGCCTGCTTGGGTTGATTTCCTTAAAGCACTGGGTCCTAGAAGCTTTTATCCCTGGCTTTCAGCAAATAGCACATGGCAGATATCAGTTTTGACTCGCACAGGCATTTTGAGGGCTTCCGAGCTCTTTGTGCAGGAAAATGCAGTGAGTAGGAAAGTTCTTTCTCTTGCTCTCAGTGCACCTCCTTGGATGCAGAATAAGTGTCCTGGATTCAGATGTCCTCCCTCATGAAAAGTGCTTCTTGGGACCCGATACCCTGGTGTATCTGTGTAATAGATATTGTGTTATCAGTACTGCTCAGCATAAAGAAGTCCATTGTTTTTGGCGTAAAAGAATTTATATATATTAAATCATTCACCAAAGAAGGTGGTTATGAGAAAAAAAATGTGTAGCTTATATGAATGTAATAACCAAGTACGTGTCCCACTATTTTGGGTTTCTCTTTTTTCAAGAGAAAACAGAAAACTGGAGATCATATCTAGACAAGAGCAACCTGTGGCCATTATAAATAAAGGTGCTTTTCAAGGTCCATTAAGCACTAATCATACCTTAGATTAAGAGGAGAAGGGGGAACCACAGGTCTAACATTGTTTAAAAGGTATATTTCATACCATTAAGAAATATAAGACAGAGATAGGTCAGGGTGAGTTCTGTTTAATTTAAAAGATACTCATCTCAAGCGTTAGTCAGAGGTCTCAGGATACCGGACGTCTCTCTTATAACAGCGCACACAGGGAAGAATGAGGAAAAAGAATTTCAGGAGAAGATAGAGGAATAGTGTCCTGATTTGGGCCTAGTTTCCTCTATTTCTCCCCCAAAACACAGAGTCAATTCTAGTATTATTCCCATAAATTTGCAAGTTGCTCATTTAAAACACATATTTAAGAT
The DNA here is from genome assembly GCF_000687285.1 of Phaethon lepturus. Classification (NCBI taxonomy): domain Eukaryota; kingdom Metazoa; phylum Chordata; class Aves; order Phaethontiformes; family Phaethontidae; genus Phaethon; species Phaethon lepturus. Next base: position 104,799 of record NW_010541056.1, read on the forward strand.
ATATTTATCCTCCCCTCATTTTTCAGTTGACTTGTATCAAGGTGCGCTATATAACAACCTTCTGGGCAAGGTCTGTTGGTCTGCAGGAGTGTTTTTCTCACACTGCTCCAGCATTGGCATAGCTCATCCAGGCAGCGGCAGTCTGCACGGGTACCTGCCCCCGCACGCATACGTTACTGTGATCCACTCCCCAAGGCCTGCTCCGATATCGGATAAACCACCGCATGGTCGAATAGAAGCCTTGCCTCCTACTGAAAATAGTCTCTCAACTACAATACGCAGTTTGCAGTAATAACAGTTTGAAATATTGTACGGGGTTGAAGCTCTTCGATGAGATTTTGTTGATCGAGACAAGCAATAAACATGTTAGCCTTAGCCTAATGGAGAGGATCTAATGATTTAGCGTAAAACGTTGGCAGCCTTTTCGGAGCAACGGGTAAGTTATCCAAGAGCTACCAGTCACCCAAGCCAGCTGGCACCCTTCTCCCTTCCAATCTCAACACAAAGCAATCACTCAATCAGTCATCCGATTTGGATATCGGCCCACACCACCTCTCCTGGCGAAGCGTTCAAGGGCCTGATCCAAACCCCACCAGCCCCTCAGGTCCCTCCCCAACTCCAACCCCGCCTGACCGGGCTTGGCCAGCAGCCCTTACCGAACCCCCGTTCCCTGCAAAGACCTGACCAACGGGCACCAGTGCTGAGACAACTCCAGATCTCTGCTCCGTTGGCTGGGTGAAATCATCTCAGAGAGGGAAATGTCACCTCCGAAATGGAAGGAGGGCTCTGTAGCGCATTATCACATAATGTAAACAGTGACACTAGAGACAGCAAAAGTTTGCAGCTGTATTATAAACTTTCTTCCATCCCCCCTGCCTAGGAATAAGTCATCCAAACAAGCCCTGGCAGTTTTGACTGCTCAAGAAACTTTATGGCTGAGAGCTGCACAGATGATTTACTGCGAGGTCCCCTTTTTCTCCCCCTCAAGCTTGCACTAACCTAGAAAATCACAATTGTTTAATGGAGGACAGCATACTGGCCTTTCCCTTTTTTTTTTTTCCTTCTCATGAGAAAACTTGTTTTATAGTTCTTGTGAAAGAATTTGTGATGTCTGATTACAACATGGAGCTATAAATCCAAGTCTTAAAAAAAACAGCATCTGTCTCTTCTTATTTTTTTTGTGCTCAGCAATAACACACTTGTTTTAATGAGCCAACTGTCTAGGTATGAGAACACACGACTGCCGAGAGAGAAGATAAGACAAAACACCCTGCTGCATCCCCGACATTGCCGTGATGGATGCTGTTCTAACCAAGCACATCGCTGGTATTCAAAGCTGCTTATAAGCTTTAGGCCAGCTAGTTTCTGCTTGTGAAACAGCCTGGAAAATGAAGCCAAAACCAGGCCCTGACGCACTAAGGTACTTCAGAAGATATGCAATTTCAAGTGTATTGCCTTCATTGGTCAGAAATTTAATTATGGAGATATTACAAGACTGTCTTATTTAATAATTCTCTTACTCTTCAAAAATGGTACAGGAAAAATAATTGTTTCTGTATTGACTTAAGTAGAAGACAACATCAAAGGAAATTCAACCATCACTTTTAGAGGAACAGGTGTAAAGATAAATAATATATATGTGAGTAAATGGATCTAACCCATCTGGTCTCACAATCCAAAATCTTTTAAAATTAACAATAGGCTTACAACCACTGGGATGTTCCTGAAGTCAATCTCTACGCAGTCCTTCATCTGAACAAGTCATCGCACAACCTCCATCTCTCATGGTCTACTCCTCAGGCTCTTTGTCGATACAAACACCGTATTCCCTGAGCAGGGCACCAGCAGTGACTGCACCCGTGCAATGGTCTCTCCAAGGTCACAGTCGCCACGGGAGGGGGATGCACTCAGGACATCCCACTTGTCCTTCCTCAGCATTGGATTTGCCAAGCAGGTTGGGAGAACCTTGACTCTCTCTCCCACACAGCTTGGGGTCTCCTGCGGCAGGTCCCAAAGCTTTTGCCCCAGAAGGGTGCTCGAGTGCCCACTGCTCAGCACAGACCAGACTCCTTTCCCTTCTCCAGCTGCTAGGACTGCACCAGCTGCAAGCTTTGAGGCTGTTCATTAAATCTGCATTTTGCAGCTGCCTGCAAATACAGGGCTAACTTGACTGTCATTGACATCTCAAGGTATCTTAAGAATATTTGCTTAAGATATGTGTTTGCTGTCTGTTGGATTGTTTTGAAATGTCACATTTTTTCATTATATTCTGCCTCCCTAGTTGATGAGATATAGCGAGAATCAAAATGTTACAGGAGGTATTGAGCTACTGTTCAAATGCAAGTGTCTAAGCAAACACCAGCAGGTACAGACCCTTCTGTCATAGAGGCAGACTTTTGTACTGAGCACATTTTCACAGACACCAACAAAAGCCAGTAAGTGACTAAGGGAATGGGACCAATATTTAAACAAAATCCAGTATGCCCATTTTTTCCATTTTGCTTTCCTAGACCAAGATGTTTTTTTTCTAGTAGCCAAAGTAAGACATAGCAAGGAAAGACTTGAAAAAAGATAAATCCCTTCCTACATTAAGGTATACAAAAGAGACTCTGAAAAGTTAATGTAAGTGCTGTAGTTGGAACGACAGAAGGACAAAAGGTGGGAGGCAACGTCTACCAACTATATCACTTAATCAAGGAAATTTTTCAAACCCAGAAAAACAAGAATAACACTTTCAAACCTTGTTTTTGAAGATTTTCTAGACACTAGTCCAGAAGCCCTGCACTGGAACAGAGTTTGCCCTAACTGAGGCTGTATGTGATACTGCACACACAGGTGTGCCCTGCAGCCTTCGTCTTCCTCCCTGCAACATTGCCATTTTTGTTGAATGCTGATTTGTGAAAATTATGAATGCTATTTTAAAGCAAATTATTCTTCTGAAGTTGTATGACCAAAGGATATAGATCAAAAAACTATGATGCAAAGACTTGTCACACCACATATTTCTAACAGTAGAATATTTTCTTTCTTCATTTTTTCCAAAGAGGTGCAGCAGGAA
>NW_010541056.1:107887-118169 GCF_000687285.1 Phaethon lepturus
AGGGAGATTTGGTCAAATGAAAGTTCCGTGTCTCGCAAAACATTTTTCTCTACTAGGAGAGAAAGAAAAGAAAAAAGTACTGCTGTACCCATAGCAGGCAAGGCTTCAAAGGAAAGAAATTGGCCAATACCTACAGATCTTCTTTGGGTTGTCTCCTCCCCCCTTCATTTTTCACAGAATAAAATGCTTCAATTTCAGTTCAAAATACTTCACCTTGGCTTCTGAAAACTGAAAAATGTCTATTTTCCATTTTCCAGTTTCAGGGTTTTCTCCTCTCTGTTATTACTCTCCCTCTCCAGAAAGGATGACGTAGTACGAGGTACTAGAAACACAAGGAAGTCCATCTTTTTTATTTCTGTGAGAATTTTTTAGTTAGAAAAAATTACAAACATTAAGATGGTGTAAACATGACATTGAAGAGACCTGCTTTTAATGCTTAATATCTAACTTAGAGTATTTTTAAAAGTAAAGTTCTTTATGTGTAGATACCTTAGAGGAAGATATAATCTCTCAAATAGCATTCACAGAACAATCGGGAAAAGTATTCAAACTGATTATTTTATTCAATGAAGTTTTCATTCAGCTCTAAGTAGCACAGAGGTCTTGGGGGAAGAACTTGTTTATTTTTCCATTCATTGTGGCAAATGCTTGACTACATCACAGTTTTCACTGATACTGATGATTCATGTTTCCAATTCATATGTTTGGGTTCATATGTTCAGATTCATACTGTTTTGGAAACAACAGGGCTCACCTTTTCAGTTAGGAAGTATCAATGAAATAGAAATGCTTATTTAATAGAAAAACAGCCTTGCCTCAAACTTGCTTTGCTCACGATAGAGCAAGATGTCAGCAATGGTTCACAAATTGCATTTAAATTGAAAACTCAGAGTTAAAAATTTAAATCTAAACCGAGTCTTGAGTTTTATTCAGAGAAAGAAAAAAACTCCTTAAACTGTTTGTAAGACAATTCTGTTAAATCAGAGCTCTTCCAAGATCAGCTTCTAAACTAAGTTTTCAGCAGCCTCTGAACAGGACTCCAGTGGTATTTACCTGTGACTCTGAACCAAAATCACAAATGACTTCTCAATTCCAGCATTCAGCATTGAATCCTTGTAAAAGTTCCAGGAATTCTAAAATGAGGTCTCATATCTGGTGCCTGTATACAATGTGGTCTTAGGGTTTTTTTTAAACAAAAGAAGTAGCAAGGGGACACAAAACATATGCAGGATTTTATTTTCAATTCAATCATTTATCATGTTTTCTTTGATACCTTGGAACTATATTCATAAGGCACCAGAAAATGAAGTCATATGCCAAAAACAAGTAAAGGCTGAGAGTGCAGGTATGGAGAATCTCACAGGGCTTTGAAGAGCTGCAAGATGTTCAGAACAGAGATTCAGCATCTTGAAAAAAAGAGCAACTCTAGCAAGCAATATAACAGTAGGCTGCTATCTTCTCACAGACGAGCCATTAGAGGGGGCACACATGTATATGCAGGAGTTTGGACCCACATCCAGATCAAGCTCTTTTGGCTGTGGTACCGGTGCCCATATGCAGGAGTGGCTAACAATAGCACAATGGTGCTGTGTCTCACACCTGCAAGATCAGAATCCTTAAACATAGTATTTTGCTCTTATCTACCTCCCCCCATATATATACTTACATATGCATACACATACGCACACAAAAGCTCTGGACTATCTAGGTAGCCTCCCAAGCCAGCCATGTATAAAGTTAAGCCTTCTGTATTAGTAGGTTTAGCATTAGCTAAAATAAAATCTAGGATTCTTAAGAAAGGCTTACTATTAAAAAAAAAAACTGCAAAGAAATCAGAATTAATTATCCAAGGAGCCAGGGATAATGTAACGTTTGGAAATGCTGTAAAGAAAGAAGAAACATTGCAGGCTGGGAAAACAACAGCATGCCTGTTAGGAAAGGAAACCGTTAAAGTAAACAAGATTCTCTCATTACAAAAGTATTTGAACAACAGTTAGTTTCAGTTTAGCTGCTGAACTTTTAAAAGACTGGTTGTACTCATAGCACAAGGTGTACCAGCCTTAAAAAGCCATCCATCAAGCAAGGCAAGCTCAATGTTTTCACATTTGCTAGTTGAGCCTTTTGACTTCGGCTGCACAGTTTTGAATCGGAAAGTGTCACAACTCTGGTTTTAGCCTGGATCTGCAACCTTTAAAGTTGAGTATAATTTCCTGCATCCCACCACTAGCATCCCCCGCACCTTGCATAATATACACTTCACTTTTACTTACAACTGCCTGAATATGCTGCAGCACACATTTCTGGCTCCCAAGGAAAACATCAGGGAGTGGGCGTGCTTCCTTAAGACTGTATTGTGCTTAAAGATAAGCCAAACAGAAAACAAAGAGCACATTATAAGCAACTGGAATAGCAGCTTCTGAGGTTTCCAACACTTAAATAAGTTTAAAGTAAAGTAGATATTAATGACAAACAGCCACTTTCCTGATTAACAACTGTACCATTGCTTTTTTCTGGATGAATCGGGAGAGGACAGTCCTTACGACGATGCGCTTGGCCACAGCTATGCTTCTCATGTTAGGCAGTGAGGTGAAAGTCAGTAACGCTGTAGTGCACGTCTACCGTAGGAAATACAACCTGGGATACCGAGGTAAATTTACCTGTGTATCCGTTTGTTACTTTTCAATGCATATCAGAGCTTCACAAAGCCTTCCAAGAAGCTGGTACCTTGGAGTGGAACATTAGGTAGGTGAGATGTGTTAGGCAGGACATCATCTAAATGGGAGTATCATGCAATTACCTATGTTGCACAGTCTTCCATTATAAAGGATTCTAACAAGCTTTTCGCAAAAAAACCTCTCCCACCTCTGATGTTTGCAAAAAGCTTCTGACATTTGGCAAGCAGAGCATCTTTGAGTTAGAAAAAGACCTTTTCTTTGTCTCATCAAATTCTTTTCAGTTCACGTTGATATGAAGTTTTAAAAAATCTCCATTTCCTTTCTCTAGCCTGCCAAAATAGCAATTAAATGCAAAAGGTGGCTGATTAAAGTCTCAAAGCAACACAAAGTTTGGCATGATTTTAGCTTTAAGTGATAGTCTCTGCAAGTTAAACCATTTGTTTTAAATTCCATTATCTGGAACATGCTACCTAAGAACAGCTTGTAACAAACGGGGTAGATTAAGAGCAATGGTTTAGATGAGAGAACTATACACCTATGAAGACTACATTCAGATCTGCTTTTTTGAAAAAGGAAGAAGAAAGTGTCATAAAGATCTCAGAACCTTACTTTACTACGAGGACATGGAGAATAACCCACCATCAGTTAATAATTGCTTGTTGAGACAGCACAGAAATTAAGGGTAGTATGGTTCTATGGGGCTCTTTGGCAAGGAGTAGATTTACTATCCCTAACAGAACGGGTAGGGTTATACCCCATTATTTCCCTCCCCCCCCCATGAAAATTTGGACAATGCTAGGATTGCCACTCTGAACTACGTACTGTCAAAGCTATCCCCAAGTCCATGTTAGGACTGCAAATGGTGTAGAATTTGTCTAGTGACAGCGACAAATCAAGTAAGGATAGATGTAGGGATTTCTAGAATTACTACAGAAATACTGCCCCTGAAGCACTCATCTAGCTTGTAACACCTCCAGAGTTTTAGGATCTCTGGATCCACATTTGAGTTAAGTCTCTTCTAGGAGCTCAGAACTCATGTGTAAGTTTAAATCCACACACCTCCGTAGACCAGGAGCTATTGCTCCATGAACATCCATGGCCATGAACACTTCTTTGCATAAGCCGGTTATAAGAAATCAACGAAAAGTCATTGAAGTAATTCATTGGCCACTGGTTTAAAAAAAATTCACATACATTAGCAGGCACAAGATACGAAAAACCCACAGTTCTATGCTCCAGAGAAACTGTACTGCCCTGGATTCAGCTACAAAGCGGGATAGTACGAAAAGCAAAGATAGCCCATAGGCTCTTATATTTATGTTATGTGCTATCTTAATCCAAACCAGCATAGAAACGTAGATCTCCTGAGGGTTTCTTTTGTTGTGTGTGTTTTTGTTGTTTTTTGTTTGTTTGGGTTTGTTTTTTGTTTTGGATTTTTTTTTTTTTAAATAACAGTTTACAAATGTAAGCCATGAAGGAGAAAGTGGGGAAGAATAGAAAAGCAGTCAAATAATATGGTTACATACCTTACGAGTACTCAAAGTACATTTTACATCTTGTAATTCAGGTAATTAAGTGTCAGATAATCCACATACACTCTGCTTTGGCCATATTACAGGGATAATATTGTCACAAGAATGATTGCGAACAATTGGCACAGTGTAATACGCGGTTCTTTGCAGCCTGCCAATACCCAAAAGTGGGGAAAAGACCCAAAACTGCACATATAAAATTAACGGCATAGGAAATATATAATGGCATGGATTTAACTGCATTAGAAGGAACAACATTTCTTATAACCTGTGTTTCAAAGGTCTGCTAGACTGAGACAAAAACTGACTTTGAGAAGCAAGGTATCACAGACAACACTGGAAGGAAAGTACTAGAACTGGAAGCAAACCAGTTTTTCCTAACTCTACGAAAGCTGGTTTGTGTCCAAACATTTATCACAGGCAATCTAGGAAGACACTTTCCTGCCACCAGACATGAATTCTCCCACAAAGTCAAGATCACTGACATGACACAGGATGTTGAATCTATCCTTTTTTGCAGGAAATCCTGAAGAAAAGACACCTATGTGAAACTCAGTGCTTAGATTTGGGTTTTGAGCTTTTTATGATATGACTAACTTGATTCTTTCACATCTGAAAATCTTTCTAATTTCATCCCTTAGATGATCTCTGATACTGCTAATTTTAAAAAGAGTGCTTGGTGTTTTGTTGTTTGTTTTTTTTTTTTTTTTTTTTTTTAAAGCATCAATGCTTAGATTGGTCATATGAGAACCTCAGGTTTCATGAGAAGAAAGTCTTCCACTGCTCATCATTACAAAATCCTTTGAAAACAAACTCTAAAGGTCCAAAACCCAGATGTTTAATAAAAATTATCTTAGATCTTAGCTGGTCTAGCACCTGGCTAAATATTAGTAATAGGGAGGATAGGCAAGCTTTTTATATATTCAGGTTTAGCAATATTGAACTGCAGACTTAATTTTTATTTTCAAACAAATAACATTTTAGTTTTAACTGCTACAGCACACACTTTAGATCCTCATCGTGCCATAATGTAGTGCTCTTGCAAAATAAATAGTGCCTTTTCAATAAGTACTCCTACTGGAAATATATATATATATGGATAAGAATTGAATTTATTATAAAGCAATTAAATATTTAAGTCTAGTGTCCCAGGGTTGTTTTGGCATTGGACTTGTATCAGTAAGAATTACTCTGAGCTACTGAAAAAATCTGGGTTAGAGATAAGATGTGGAAGAAAATCCTGGTTTGCAAACAAAAGCCCCACCAGGATTTGCCACAGCTTAAAAATATCTAAGAAAAATGTCCAAAACTCACCTTGAAAGAAAATTGAGATCTGTCTGTCATAGAAAAAGGCTGAAAACTGTTGGGCAGCTTACTAAATGCAGCTCATCCAACTCTCACTCTGCTTCCCTTTATATTTTCATGCCCCACATGCATTAGTCTAGACCCTAGATGCACCATTCTGAGTAACTGGCCTTCTCAGTTGCCCCCCAGAGGGATAGTTAGAGCCCCATCTACTCCAGGAGATCCATGGACAAATTCCGGTCAGTTCCGCTTACAAGCCTGGCCAGATCTGGCACAGATTTTTCAAGACATGGCATACGTGCGCAAAGGTTCTTTGTTCAAAGCTTGCTGCCTCTTCTTCCTCTCTTAATTATCTTCATATAGCTTTAACTTATGGTGTATGTGCTCTTTGCATATTTCTTCTGCTTAAAAAAAAATACCAAACACACGCCCCCCCAGCAAACCCACCACTTTTACGGCCATAAGCCAGATCTTAAACTAGTATTGAGAGTTGTATTAAAAGCAGCAGTCTAGAATCTAGGAACCTAGGTACCAGGGTCCTGTGATGCATAGCATAGCCATAAGCTTCGCTACATTTGGTTTGCAATATTGTCTTATTTCACAGGACAAAGACTGAATATACCTTCTGTGTCTTGATACGGGGGTTTCATTTTGCTACATACTTCTTTCATGTCTGTCCTGGTTTCAGCCAGGATGGAGCTGGTTTTCTTCGCAGAGGCTGGTGCGGGACTGTGTTTTGGATTTGGGATGAGAAGCTGTTGATAATGTGCTGATGTTTTGGGTTGCTGCTGAGCAGCCAAGGACAGTCCAGCTTCTTGTGCTGGCCTTCCAGCGAGCAGGCTGGGGGTGCACGGGGAGCTGGGAGGGGACACAGCCGGGACAGCTGACCCAGACTGGCCAAAGAGATATTCCCTGCCATACGACGTCATGCCCAGTACATAAACTGGAGTTGGCCGGGGGGTGGAAATCGCTGCTCGGGGACGGGCTGTCGATCACGGGGTGGTAAGCAATTGCTGTATTGGGCATCACTTGTTCTTGTACATTCCTGTGTTGGTATTATCATTGTTGTTGCCTTCTTTTTTTCTGTCCTATTAAACCGTGTTTATCTCAACCCACGAGTTTTTTCCCAATTCTCTTCCCCGTCCCACTGCGGGAGGGGGAGTGAGCGAGCGGCTGCGTGGTGCTTAGTTGCCGGCTGGGGCTAAACCACGACAATGTCCCAGCGTAGCACAGAGGCAGTGAAAAGTAGATGCAAGGATTAAACTCACAGTATGGAGAAGGAAGTTTGAAGCAGGATCAACTCAGGACAGATGTTCAGAAAGCATAAAGAAATGATCAAAGTATGTAACTTCCTCAAGACTTAGTTTGTTAATGTTATTACAGGTTGGTGAACACAAGGTACTAAAAACAAACAGATCCTTTAGGCATGTGCACAGATGCCAAGGCAAAATGATCCAAATTGAGCCTCTGCACATGGAGGGTTCACAGCTCCACATCGCTGCTTCTTCCTGGGGGACAACTCCAGTGGGGAAAAATGAATTAATAAATCTCCATCTTTACAACCTTCTCCTTAATTGTCATTCGAAATGTTTTAAGGCTTTATGGGATTAGGATGGCATCTCTTATTTTAAGTTTTCTACACTAAGGGTCAGGCTTTTGGACCATGGAAAACAGCAAGCTTTAGACTTCAAGCAGTAACATAGTTTATGAAAAGCCACTAAGAATGGGGTGGAGAGACAGTGGTGGTGTTTTCTGTACATAAACCTGAGCAGCTTATCCTTTCTCTTCTCAGCTTCCCTTGCATGTATGCCTGCAGAAGCTCCCATCCCCATGCTCAGCTTTTCAAGGACTCGTGAAAAGAAAAGGAGACACCATTACAATTGCATATCCCCTTTGCAGAAGAATTTTAAGAATTTAGGCAAATATTCACCAGAAACAAGCCAGAGAGTTTAATTTGCCTAATCCATTGGGAAGGGGAAAGGTCCCAGACCCTTGTGAAATCTCAACAGTTCCTGAACTTTCAAAAAAAACCAAACAAACAAACAAACAAAAAAACAACCACCACCAAAACTGAAAGACATGGGTTTCCAAAATAACTCACATATTTTTCTATTTGCCTATACTAAGTACAGACCACAGGAGCAAGCTGAAACCCTGCTTTTTCTTTGCCCAATTATTCGAGTGAGGCAAAAATTCTCTCCCTCCAAGGTGAATAAACTTAAGCCTAAGTCCTGCTTAAATATTGACACAGAACAGTATATTCTCCACTACCCTCTGTTTTGTTAGCAATTAAAGTATTAGATAACAAGGCACATGTACGCAGCTGGATGAAGAAACCTCAAATTTCTGAACAGCTTGAAATTCTGAACAAATTTCAAGAGTCGGCATGGAGTCAAAATGACCTTTATCTTGCCAGTGTTAACAAATTTAATTAAGTACACAGATACCAAATTCCTTGAATGATTTATCGACTATGTAATGCTAATTTTTGTACCCATAAAATTTGTACAGTCTCATTTCAGTAGGTACTGTATGAGGTAACATGCCAAGCATATGACAGTATTAAGATGAATAAGGCTGTTGGTTTTTTCTTGGTTTGTTTCCCCCAAGAAATAACCTGTGAATGCCCTGGTAACTGGAAAAGCCCACGCCTCACCTGATCAGAGAGGCAGAGGACTCAAGCAAGATGCTGCCGAAGAGACAAATCTGAGCTCGAGAGCACTTTCACTGTTGTGAGCGGGACGGAGGGGGCATCTACATGGGAACAAGGACCTGCCCGCAGGCCAAGGCCTCAGTCCATGGGTGGTTTTGGGAGGGAGAAAGAGATGACAGATGAGAAGAGTAAGTTTCATTCTGTAAGTCAGAAAGGAATGAAAAGGCTGACACTGAAAACACAGTTCTGGCCTGCTTTATTTAAAGCGGTGCTAGGCACAAAGGAATAACCATCAAGATGGACGTGTCAGAATATTACTCTACCTTTCCTGTATTTAAAACTCTTGTTAGAAGTCCTGCCATGCCATCAAATTTCAAAACAAGTGTATCTATTTCCAGATGTCCATTAGTAGTGTTTCAATTATATGTGTTTGTATACAAATATTTACATCTTCATATTCAATGTTCTGAACTAATTCCACTTTCATTTCTAGGCCTACTGTCTAAGCCACGAGCTTAGAATTTCAGCGTAATCCATCTGAGCCACTCAGCCTTAAAGTATTTGAGAATCAACATCAGTATATAACAACGCACTGAAGCTCTATTTCATGGGATATTACTCTCAAAGAGCAGCCGCAAAGCTGTAGTTAGAAGTGGCGTATTTAACCATGCTCACAACAGTAAGGAGAGGCAGTCATAAATAATGCTTATGTCCTGGTAAAAATAAGGTTTTTAAATAAGGTTTTTTAGTAGCAATACGCTAGCTTTTTTTGCATGCTGGAACATGCTGCGCCTCTGACTCTCATTTCTACGAAAACCCAGAATAATTATTTTTAAAATTAACCAAACACAGGTTTGTATAAAAGAAATCGTTGAAAGTATACAATTGCCTGAATACAGCTGTGAGGTCAGGAGGTCAGACACATGCTCCCTCTCACTTCCCCAGCTATGTATTGAAATATCGTTAGCAAATTACACAGTGAAAGGAACACATACGATGGCTTTCTAATTGTCAGTGGAACATTTCACCAGAATTGTTGGCTTTAATAGGTTTGCTCAAATCCAAGGATACAATGAGAAGCTCAGAGACTTACTTAACATGCTTGTGGGGTGCACATACCCCTAACCTCTGGGAGGGGGGTTAGGCAACAGGATGACTTACTGCATGGGCTGTGCTGCCTGCAGCAGAAAGACCCGGTCCTCCAGGGAACATAAATTTGCCATTCTTGTTTTCCTATCCATTTGTCACAGCAAAGAATGAATGCTCACTCCTCCCAGTGCAGTTCAAAGTCGTCTGGTCTGACTGGGTTGTACTGGGGTAGCTACCATAAATTTGGAAGCAGTCGTTTAATTTTCTTAACACTTAAAAATACACAGTTAGTGAGAAAGATCCACCATAAAGCAGGCACTTACAGTTTACAGTCCTATTTAACAGTAAGTTTTCCTGAACCTAGCCTGTGGTTCACAAGGCAGCAGAACACACAAAAAAAATTAAGAAAAAAAAAAAATCAGTAACCAAATATGACATAGCACAGGATCAAAACCAGGCTTGTTCAGGACATCACTAAATTTAGGTTTCTAATGAGGAATGTAGCTTGCAGCCAGGGAGGGCTGAGAGCGCGTTTGAAAGGGGTGCTAAAAACGCAGGGCGCGTTACAGGACCAGAGACACGCGTTGCTGCTGCCTCCCAGCAGTCCTGCGGCTCGGGGGCAGCTTGTTCACCCTTAATCTTCCGTCAGTACAGCAGCGACGCTCGTTTCGTTTAATTACGATCACCAGAGTGTTTCACGGGTAGGCAGAGATGGTCTTTTAAGGCCCTGTGTGAGCTCGTTTTCGGGAAAGCGCCGCGTCCCGGGACAGAGAACTGAACGCTGTTTTGGCTTCCCGTGAGCTCCTCGCAAGGTAACGGCTCCGAAAACAACTTCTGCCCCCTCAGCACGGATGGAGGGGGATCTGAGAAGCAGCAGAGCGTTTCCATCACTGGCCACACGCCATGGCTGGCCGTCTCCAGCGGCAGAGGCTCCGCTCGGGCCTGGAGAAGTTCTCCCCGCAGGGAGTCAGCAGCTGCGCTCGGGAGGCAGCGGGAGATGGCTGCCAAGGGAGGGCTGGCTCCCTCCC
>NW_010541056.1:118190-118611 GCF_000687285.1 Phaethon lepturus
CGCTTTGTAAGAGGGCAGCCAACAGCCTTGTCTGCAGGTAGGTGTTGTCCCACCACACTCCCAGCCCTTCCTATCCCCGTGCCTCTTCCCTCGCCAGCACCGCGAGCACAGCGGCTGCAACGATCACCCAAAAGAACATAATGAGAGAAAAAAAACAACAACATTCAGCTACTTTCAGGGCTACGCTGAGGGTGGCGTGGCCCAGTATAAAGCGCTCTGCTGATACACGATGCTGCGTGACGGCGGCTGTAAAGTCACAGCTTCTTTTCCGAAGCTTGGCCTTCGGGCCCTGCCTCAGGGGGCTGACCTCCAGCCGGCGCTGCCGGAAGCCATGGCAATGCAGCAGCGGGGCCGGCTCGGCGAACACCGGATTTCCCCCCCCCCGAGGGCTGTGTAAATGGGAATATTCAATAAAAAGGGT
>NW_010541056.1:118635-141734 GCF_000687285.1 Phaethon lepturus
GATTTCACCCCCCCCGAGTGCTGTGTAAATGGGAATATTCAATACAAAGGGTTTGACTCTGCTCTCACTCTTCCCAGTGTAAATCAATAGTAATTTCATCGGAATATAATGAGCCATTAAAGTCAGGAGCAGGCTGGCAGGATATACGCCACAGGAATAAAACATAACACGACTCCTGAAATTAAATATTAGCTACCAATTATAATTGCGTGACAGCTCATCTTTGCATGGCTTGTTGAGCTCCAGGCACCCTAGCCTGTGAAAACAAATATTTGTATGTATTCCTAGAAGCAGGTCACAGCATAAGGTGTAAACTTATAACAAAATGCAGCCATAAATTTAAAAAAGTCATAAACATCTGACTTTAGCAAAGAAACAGGTCCAAACAATGCCTTATTAGCAGTATATGCTGAATAGTTCAAATGATACATGCCTGGTGACACCAACATTACAAACCTATGCCTTAGAAATGGATCAGATGAACTGTTCTCCAAGATAAGTGGTGATTAACTTAAATTACTATGATTATAACCTTATTGCAGCCTGCCAGTACTTAAAGGGGGCTTAGAAGAAAGATGGAGACAGACTTTTTTATCAGAGCCTGTTGCAATAGGACAAGGAGTAATGGTTTTAAAATGAAAGAGGGCTGACTTACACTAGAAGGAAGAAATTTTTGACAATGAGGGTGGTGAAACCCTGGCCCAGGTTGCCCAGAGAGGTGGTGGATGCCTCATCCCTGGAAACATCCCAGGTCAAGTTGGACGGGGCTCTGAGCCACCTGCTCTAGTTGGGGATGTCCCTGCTCATTGCAGGGGGGTTGGACTAGATGGCCTTTGAGGGTCCCTTCCAACCCAAACTATTCTATGATTTTATGATAATTTGCTGCCTCTGCATCATGGTTTCACAGAACAGCTTGGTGACTAAACTATAGGTACTGCAGACGCATATGCACTGCCACAGAAGCCACAGTGGCCGGCCATCAGTGACTATCACAAGGTTACATTCAATTTTTCTCCAGCAGATGTTAGAGGAATAAACTGATAGGAGCTTAGAAACATAATAGTATGGATACATAAGAAGAAAAGACCACCTATATTTACACAACTTTCTTAAGAAAATACATATTTACATAGCTTGCTTAAGTTTTTGTTAAGGAGAAAGACTTTGGAGGAGAGTGTTTGGTCACTTCACCAGTACAAATACATACAGTTATCAGACAACACGATTTTTACCATTCATGTCCCAGAATACATATTTTCTAACCCTGGGCTGCAGTAATATCCCACACTTCAGACAAATAGATTCCTGCAATGCTTCAAGGGTCCTTTCTAAAAAGGCGCCGCGACGCCCAGCTACTCGGCTCCAGAACAAACCCTCAGCCAAGCACCTACTTCGTACTGACAAAGCGACGTGGGATGGAGGCATCGTGGCCCTGGGCCAGCAGCCTGGTGGAAAGGGCACCCTACGCAAAAAGGGCTGAGATCTAGAGATCCAAGACAACCTTTCCGAGGACACAGAGAAACGCAGCACGTGGACGTGAGGGTCAGGGGACCAGAGTTTGCACTTACCTTGGGAGAAAGCTGGACATGGCCACAATGCAGGACAGAGCCCTTCACAGGGCAGACACGAGCCAGGGAGAGGGGTCCACAGCCCCACAGCTCTCTCCTCCAGGCAGCCCCTCCAGCCTAGGGCTCTGCTTGCAGCCCTGCCGCTCAGGAAAGGGCAATAGCTGCCCTGCTGTTCCAGCTCACAGCCCAAAGCTGTTCTGCTGTTAAAGGGAAGAAAACAAAGACTGATCAGCCCAAGGAGAGAGCACAGGGATCACAGCAGAGTGGTCACTGGAGTGACCCCCAGGAGACAGAGGTCCTTGCTGCTGGCAGGGCACCAACAACCATAGGCCATGGCAAGTCATACCTCTTGCTCAGTTGGCCTTTACTTCATCTTCCCCAGAGCAACACAGCTTCATCAGGCAGGTGGAGAGACTCCCCCCAAACACTGCCATGTCTTCCTCAAGGTGGGGACACAGGCATGTACCCACCCCAACTCACAGACAAGTCAGCTCAGCCCCCCTGTATGTCCCAACCCTCTGCCAGGTAGTCCCACTAAGGAACCACTCCCAAGCAAGACACCACCAGCTGCAGCACTTGTGCAAGTGCCTCATCACACAACTCCATCCACCTGCTGAGGTCACACAACTCCGTCCACCTGACCAGGGTTACAGCCAAATCCCCCCAGGGAGGTGCACGCAATCACACAACTCCAATTCTGCTGGAGCACCTCAGCCTCAAAGTCCTGCTTTGGGCATCTCATAGTCATCTTTGGGATGTGAAATATCAAATAATTGGGGTTACCATAGTGTTAGATGGAGCGTGAGATCTACTGGCTGTTAGTTATCCTAGAATTACAGTAATTACTGTGACAGTTACAATAATATATTCCAACAAAATTTAAATAGCTTTTCTTTAGTCTTTATTTTATAATTTATAAGAAAGCAGCAAAGTGCTTCTTCTGAATAATAAATGAAATAAAAGAGTAGATGTCTTTCCTGCTTTCTGTCATTTCAAATATGCCTTTCAGGACAACAGTAAAATATCAACAAAGTAACCCAGAAAAATTAAAGACTCCCCAACACCTAAATATCCCCAATTTCACCATGGGTAACGCTGAAGATACTATTAACAAGCATCCATCCTCACAGCCACATCATTCTGCTTTCAGCACATACTTTTTACGTTGCTTTGAAGCAGCACGCTGGTCACGTGTTTCTCATTTGACAAATAGTAATTAAGGTAACAACAGCTTTAGCAGAGGAAAGACATGCGCAAATGGAAGAAAAATCTAAAAACAAAGTGAAATAAAGGGGTGTGGCAAGGAGTTCACAAAATTGTTTGTAACAGTGGTTTAAATCTCATATGGGGAATATTATCATACACTACAACATGGAAGCTACGATCCCTGAAAATACAGATTGCTTCTGAGAGCATTGGCTCAGGCTGGCGCTGGAGCCTGATGACACCGCCTGGAAGACATCAGTAGATCAGCAGTTGTGGGTTTCTTTTCTTTTTTCCCCCTATTTAGCCAGTTCCAGGAGGGGCATCAACATAATTTTGCTCACAGCATCATGGATGTAAAGAAGACTTTACACATAGTCCAGCATCACTAGGTGTTGAACTGTTTCTCAAGCTCTGTACTTTTAAAGCCTAGTTTAAAAATGACTCTAAAAACAATAATCTCACCTCTGAACTATTGCACAATGTACAGCCTCCTGCCAGGCTGTGTTCCAATAGCAAAGGTTAGAGTGGGTTTTCAAATCCGTTATGCTCAAGCATATATTCCAAATTGTGAAGGAAAGGTTTGCTTATTACTTGATATCTTCAGAGCACATGAAAATTCTGAACACTAAATATATGATTTGCTTTAGAAGACAGCTTTTTTTTTAACAGCAACATTATTTTGTAATCAAATGGCCACAACCAGATACCATGACAATAGCTTAATGACATAGGAGCATGCACTTGGCACAAAATAAATTACAGCTCACAAACTCAGGCTGCATGAATTGATGCAACTTCCTTGGTTATTCACTTACATTCTTTTATTCATATGTACTTGCTGATGCTCTCATTTACTTTGGTAATTCAGAAACTTAATTTAAGATTTAATATGATCTCAGGAAAGAATCCATAACCCTCAAACATCTGCAGTGATAGTCAACTGATCAATACAATGATGGCATTCAGATACGAATTTCAGCAGAGTACAACTGAGGGCTTGTGCTTTAGCTCTGGGATATGTGTGGTAAAATAATTTTTTTTAAATCACTTTTCTCAGAAAGGTTAACCTAATCTAGCAATTTGGGATTCTGGCTACTCCAGTACAATACAGGAAAATACATTGAACAGATCATAATTGGGAATCTCAGCTTTCGGCCATACGACAGCTGGCTATTCTTGAAACTAATGTTTTTCTGTTGGTTTATATGCTAATTTAGGAGTGGAATGAACTCTCTGATTGCTCAAACGAATGTTCAAGGCAATAAAGTATTTGACAGATTTAACTTCCCTGAATGCAGATTCCATGAACAGATTACAACTTTGTGGATGCTCTTGTTATTAAAATCACACCAGGATTTCTCTTCTTATATTTCTTCATTTCCTTTCTTTCACCGATTGTTCATAGAGCTGCTAAATGCTCTGTGCAAAAGCCATTTTATCAGATACTGATCCATCCCCACCTCCCCAGCTGTATCTTCCAGCCACCCCTACCAGTTTGTTCTGTCCTACTGTGTTAGACCAACGCCTACCTTTACTCACGTATGTGAGACAGCCTGGGGGACAAACCCTCAACACCTCTTGGATACAAGCACACAAAGGTCATCTACAATAATAGAAACTTTCTTCAGTGGCAGCAAAACTGCTGTAGAGTCCCAGGTTCCCTTTTCCACTCGCATGCCTTCACCGACCTCTCCCTCTCCTTTGGTGTGACTACTCTCTGGGTGAAATGTAACCTTCAGCAAAAGGCAGGAACAAATACATTTTCCTATACTTTTTTTGTTAATTTAATTAAATTAATCTTCTGCTATGTCTACAAGGCAAAATTATTAACACTAATCCCTTCCTCATTATCACTTCAGGGACTGTTGTGATCAGCCAGGATTGCTGCACTCACTTTTTTCTTCCTTCTTTTTGGAAAGTTGGGCAAGTATCTGTGATGCAAACACGGCAAATACCAAACAACTTCTGTTGAAGCAAATAGTTTGAAAGGTTGTTTTTATATATGGTCAGGGATGGTAAGACTGCAGTGCTCTGAATGCATGAGCTCCAAAGAAGGGGGAAGAAGGCCAAAGTGAATTCAGTTCAAAATCCAAAGAAATATTCACAGAATATTTTGGCAAATATTCACCAGGTCTAGTCTGCATTACATTTTTAATCTGTATCCATTTTACATTGCCAAACTGATGAGACACTCCTGCTGTCTACAGTGTTGTCCAGAAAGGCGACTTCATAATCCGCAATTTGGAAGGTGATTAAACAAACAAAAAAAACCCTTCAGAATTAGTTGTCAGCTGCTAAAAGTGATGTGTTTATATTTGCTACAGACCTTCTCCTCCTCAGGACAACTTTGGCTCGAGCACTGTTGGCATTAACATGGAGGTGGGCCCAGAAAGGTAACCCAGAACCGTGGTATGTCCTGGTTCCTCTGAACATGCTCCTGTACCCAAGGAGGTACCTGCTCCATGGCCCTGTGCCTGGGTCTTGCTTGACATGGGGCAGCCAAGGCACTTAAAAACCCTTTCCC
The DNA here is from genome assembly GCF_000687285.1 of Phaethon lepturus. Taxonomy (NCBI): domain Eukaryota; kingdom Metazoa; phylum Chordata; class Aves; order Phaethontiformes; family Phaethontidae; genus Phaethon; species Phaethon lepturus. Next base: position 123,934 of record NW_010541056.1, read on the forward strand.
ACAGGCCACCTCCACCTCATTTACACAGAAGCCAGCCTATGAGCCCACGGTTTATGCTCAGCTTGATTTCAGTGGTAATAAAGGACATGCATGAAGCAAGTATTCAAGCCATTTGTTGAACTGATGCCAGGGGTTTACAGCAGTGCTGTAAGGGAGAGGGAACCTCTCCATGTAGGAGTTTCAGAAAGAGCCTGTTCAAATGGACAAGGCAGATACCGCTCCAGTCACATCTCCCAAGTTTTATTCCCACAAAATCTATTAGGAAAAAGTGAAGACTGCAGTTCTGACTGCACTAATGAGTTTCAGACTTAACTGCAAGCATGCGATGTCCATGCATTTAATCAAACACTTGATGGAGGAATTAAAAAAAGAGCAAAAATTAATTTTGTCTGAAATAGCTGAAGCACAAACCAAGTTGCTTACAGCCACTGAAATAATACTGCTGAGAAAGAGTAAGCAAAATGTGTATATGGAGCATTCTTTATCCTCTAATAAATGATTTAGAGGATGGTCAGGGTGGAGTGACTTAGAGTAACAGGAGATAACTTTTCCCATTCTACATTAAAACATGCTTGCTCCCTCTCTCCTCGTTCTCGCAGCTGTGATTACCTTAGGGTAATTAGGTTGTTCAGTAGTAGTTAAAACAAGGACAACTTCAAGCTGGAAGTCTGATTTATATCCTTTTCCATTTAGTTTTGCAACTACGCTCAACCGTTAATGCCTCCTGATCTCAGTTTGCATGCTGGGTTATCAAAAAAAAATAAAACAAAGCAAAAAGCCCGTCAGTATTGTTAAGATTGCAGTCACGGCTAAATCACTTTGGATGCCTTTTTAAACTCCCAAAAGTCCTCACTGGAATTACTGTATTGCTGCTGACAGAGAGCAGGATGCTTCATCCAGGCGCTGTGCACTGGCTCCTTTCAGACTTCTGAGGTTGCTGACATTTTCGTTGTGTTATGCGCCAAGTTTGTATTATCATATCTGTAATTGTAAAAAATGTTTTAGGCATCCAGATAGCCTGCTGGTCATAAGTGTAATTTGAAAGTAAAGATCCAATGAGAAGAATTTATCTAAAGGCTGCTCCAATACATTTGCATTAATTTAGGGGGTTTTTTGCATGTACCTCTTGCAGCCCCATTTTTCATAAATTCATTTTCCTCTTTATCTAAAACAAAATGTTCTACAGTGATCAAATTGAAGAGCCAGTCTTTTCAGATATAAACAAGAAGCTGCTATGCTGTGTGTGAAGATTACTTCTACCCCAAGAAGGCAATTTCTCCAGGCAATTAATTCCACCCTTATCAATTAGCTCTTGTGATGGAAGGAATTTTATCTAGTCGAAACTGGACACAGAACTGGTCTCAAAACTTACAACATTTTGCCAACTGAACTCATAGTAGGGACAGTACTGTGTGTATCCAAGGTCTCAAACTACTTGAATCCTAACAACGTCTCCAACTAAGTATAAATCAAACACAACAACCATTGTCTAGCAAGTTCATGAATGCTTGTATTAGTTTAATTAGATCTCTGTTTCAGGACAAGTTAAGAGCCAGACTCAATACAATTGAAGGAGTAAGTCCTCCTCCAATGAACAAGTCATCCAAAATCTTTCTTTACAGCATATTTTTCAGTAAATTTCATTAGAGGAGCTGAGAATAAATTAATTTCTCTAGTAGAGCAAGTCATTATTCAGACATAGCAATAACGGCAATGATGTTTTGGCAATACATGTAGCTCATCAGAACCCTTCGTAAAACTCAGAAAAAGACAGAACGTTTTTTGTAGTCTATCTGCAAAGCTAAGTGACAGATGTAACAGCAGCATATGATATTGGTCAGAGAAGGCTAAATTCAAGTGGGTCCTTTTCATTGCCTGCCAAAATGGAGCAGCCTTGAAATGTTCCTGTAGGAAGAGGAAGATTTAGAAGTGTCTCTCTGAATCCTGCTGTTCCAGCTGCTTCTCAGACTTACAACTTCAAACTACAATCCAGCTGCTGGTATTTTCATTCCAATTAAGTTTTGAGTGTTTTTTAAACAAAATATTTTCATAGAGTGACTATTAAGAGATTTCATCATGATCTGATTTCAAACAACAAATGCTTTCTGAATTGCAGAGACGGAGAGATGAAGAAACGTGTGTTTGGAGATTATAAAAATGCTAAAAGGATTTAACTTGGCAAGCAGAAGCCTGAGAGCTCAATTTGACTCAAGGGATGCCGAAGTATTGAGGGCTGTGGTAAACAGTAACCCAGACCTCATCTGTAAGCTGTCCATTAATAAGGGACCTGAGGGACGCATTATAAAATTAACAATTGGAAAATGTAAAACAAAATCCAAAATCCAGCAGAGTGCATGGAGTGTCCAGGCTATATGGTCAATGCAGTAGCTATCTTTAGAAGATCATGCCGCAGAGGCACTGGAAGTGGGTTTTTGTTCTAGAATAAAATTGAGATTCATTTTTTAGGAAGTAAAGTGGCAGCCAGTAAGGCCAGGATGAAAGCTCCTGCAGCCAGCAGCGTTGATGTGGGTGAGTCACACATGACTTGGGGAGCTTTAACAAGGACGGGGTCCATTTTGGGGGACAAAACAAACATGGGAGAGCACACTTTTACCCCCATCAGCTGCTTCTTGCCCCAATACTGCTGCTGTAGGCCAAGAAGCTGTGGGTGCTTGGTACTGCAACAGGGAGCAAAGAAGGTGTTCACAGAGAGAAGATGAGCCTTGAGCAATGTTCCTCTCAAGGACTTGGTTTTGGAGTTGTAGTGGCTTTCTCCAAACCTCCCAGCAGCCCTTCTGGAGACAGCAAACAGCAGCAAACTGCTCCGGGTATGGAGCACCAGTAGCAGCAAGCTGGTGGACTCGGTGGTCCAAGAATCTGATCCAGAATTGCAGCCGGAAAACCTCCTATCACAGCAAGTTTAGGATACATCATATGTGAATGCTTCACATATCACACCAGTTACCACAAGATTCCAGAGAAACCAACATTTTTGTATTAATTATGGGAAATGAAAATCACTGCAGCGAGGCGGCTCCTTTCTGTAACTCCTGACTGCTGCGCCCGCAGCCGTACGAGCTAGGACACAGCACATCTGCCAGCTCTGCAGCCATCTTCTGCACAGCTGGGGCATCATGTTTCTGTGGGGTGGCCGCATGTTTAAAAGCAGTCAACACATTCCTTTCATGTGGAGCTTCTCTGTAACTAATTATTATCATGAAATGGCCAAGTACATGGGGATTAAACACACAGTGGTAATTTCCAAAGATTCATGGTCCCAGCATTTGAAATGCTTACAGCTATCTAGATGTCCATGGCCATTGCACCATCAGAAGAAGGTTAGTGGTGTGTGACGTGTGTGACTTTTTCAAAATGGTGTGCTAAAAGCCAACCATTGCACCCTTCAAATATTGTTTGCCTTTCGAAGAATGGCATAAAGTGAGGATTTAGAGATGGAGACAACTTCCTCACCGCATTACTCTGGTACTCCAGCACCATAAGAAACTTAATCATGTGGCTACTGGCCAAAGGACTACTTTAAATGTACACAGATTTTGCTGAGAGAGATCCTTGTTACTTTTTTATGGTGAGTCTTGGGTACCGGCTCCATAGCCGATTCAAAACAGAAGTGGTTCACATAAAGATGGGATTGTAATGAAAAATAAATATACGAGAATGACTACTGGCCTTTCTTGACTATCAAACACAGAATTAGGTGGCAGAAACACCAAAAGTTTTATTAAGTCACCTAACACATAGATCAAGCAAAAAGCCAAAGGCTTATTTTTTTTTTTAACTTTCTTTGTTTATTGCTGCAGAAGTTGAGTCCCACCTTCTTTCATTGTCAGAAAACTGTCAGATTTTTTTCCGTTGGGTAAAAAAGCTCTTGGGAGGTTACTCCTCCAGTGTGTATAGGAATATATTCTTGATGTCCTATATAAGAATCAACTCGATATGTGGACTGCATGAGGAGCACAGGCACCAATATCTGAGTATCTTTCCCTTTTCATACTATATGAAGAGCACATACTAATTTACACATACTTCTAGCTGCAACAGATACAACAAAAATATCGACACTGCATTTCTTAATGTCTGTAACCTCAAGGACTACTAAGCATTTCTTCTCAAAGGATATATAATGGATGGAAGAATAAAACCTCAAAATGTTTTTGAGCTGCTTTGAGGAAAAAGAATTGCATTCAACAGCAACTAAATAAGCACAATCAAGCTACTCCTGCTGGTAGTTTTCTGGAATCAGTTGCTGTGGTATGGGTGTATATAGAAACACGGTGGAAATCAAGAACTCCAAAGCTATTTAAGTGTTTACAAATCCAGCATGCAATTTCACCACGTTTCTTTGCTATTAACTAATAAAGTGGCAATGTCCCCCCCGAAAACGAACACGTTCATGACTGCAATGAAAGCAGACATTGCACCTGCAGAAACCACACCTATTTAGTGACCTACCACTTTGTCATCTGATGCTCCTTTTACCCCTACTCTTACCTCAGGACTGAAAGTAAACCCCTAGATTCTTGTCTTCCTCTTGGCTCTTCATTTCTTGAAAAATACATTTAGACCTTTGGCGATGTGCTTTGAGAGACTGAAAATACCCTGGAAAACCCACCATCTTCTCTTTGTTTTCACTCCATGCTCCTCAAAACCTCAACTCTAATGACATTTGAAAAAGATTTCATGAGCAATATCTGGAAACTTCAGCTGAACAGATTGATTGTGTTTAATTGCATTTTGGTTTCATCAACGCAGAACCATAAATCTACCGCTTGTCAAACAGAGGGAGTTGATTAATGGAGCAATGGCTGTCTGTAGTCGAGTTACAAAGAAATCTCAACAAAATATGAAAGTCTTTGAGGATGTATGTTTTTTAACTACTGATGCGGCGTGTGCTCTGGGCTGCGGGTACGAGGGCAGGAGGTGGAGGAGGATCCACCAAGAAAGACAACGAACGTGGCGCAAGGAACTGCTGCCTCTTCCCTTCTCATCTGTCTGCAACGAGTGAAACAAAGCCTAAAGAAAACCACAGCAGATTTTTTCCTCCTTTTTTATTGCAACACCAAGAATAAAGGGAGCTCAGCACACATACTACATAACCGTGAAGCCAACTTACATACACAGAAAAATAGAAATTACAAGATCCAAGTCTGGATCCAAGTGACATTCTTCATATTTAGGGCAGTCGGTATCGAAAGAGAGACCAGGCATGAAATTCTGGGGTGATTTTAAGACTTGTTTGAACCACCCTGAATGTAACTTGTTTCCTACTGAGTTTCCTATGACTATTAAGCCAGATGAAGATCCACAGATTATTTGTGAACAATGAAGCAAAAAGTCAAATGAGGAGCAAGCAAAGTGCTGCCAAATACTTTTAACTCACAATAAAAACATTTCTCCTTCAGAATTTTTAGCTGGTTAGTAACATTTTTATTGACTTTTCCAGAACCCTGTCATGATTACGTCTGTTATGTGACTACTGAACGTTTATATGGCATTAGCTCCATGATTTAGCAACCTGTACGGCTGGACCTACAAAAAGTCTTGGACAGATCTAGTATATATTGATAGTTAGAGATAAATATAGTGTTTTTACTTAAAAATACCCAAAAAGGGCTACTGATCGTCAAAAAACAAACCAATGGATCATACTTCATTGACAAGCTGATAAATAAATATTATATCTCTGACATGAAATCTTGGATTACATAAGCTGAAGAAGTCCACCGTTTGTTATGACAGCTGTCAGGGAACAAGTCTTGGAAATTTTAAATGAGAAGGAAAATATGAATTTGGAATAATATATAGGCAAATTTTTATTACTTACAATTCCCTAGCAGAAACAAACCCTTGGAGTTTTTTTTCCCCCAGATCTGTGACCTGAAAAATGCAAATACTTTTTTTTTTTTTTTAAATCTTATTTCAAAGTCAATGAAATATGGTCAAGAAAACTGGTAAGAAGAGGGAGTATTCATGAAAGAAAATGCTTCAGAAAAGTTGGATGTGCCAGGCAAGTTACATGCTGGCAGTTTCGTTTCAAACTTGTTGGCAGCTCCACAGGGGATGAGCACACAGGCATTCGGGCCGGCGGCTTCCTGGAGCTGATGAGGAGAAAATGAAGAGTTTCATAAGGAAACACTGTGACTTAAGAGAGCCAGTGCCAACTGCAAATTTTCTTCTCTCCCCTCTTTTCTCACAGCTTATTGCTCGCTTGTGGCAAACCATAGTGCTCTCTTCAGCTGAAGGCCTCTGCATGGATCTTCTGCACCACCAGTATGAAGGTTGCACCAAAAAGGTCCCTCACCTCCAAATTAGTTTTGCACCAGCAGAAACTGCACACTGTGGGCTCTGTCCTATCCTCTCCAAAAACAGCCGGTCGGGCAAAGAGCAAAGACAGCCTTCTGCCACAGCGCTTAATTGCTCTCCTCAGGAAACCTCAGCACAGGCCAGCTGCAGGTACACGTGGTCAGAGTTTCCTCAGGAGCGCTGGCACTAACCTTTTGCGGTGGCAAACTGTTCTCAACTGGTTTGGCACTGAGGCCTTAACACGTAAAGCTTGAAATTCAGGCACGATGTAAGAAGATGCAACTCCACTTTCTCCAGCGGTGTCACGCCCCCTCTTTCCAGACCTGGATGTAGCCTGCTCTTCTGAACACCCAAGCCATCGTTCCCATGGCAGATCCCTCACTTACTGAATTTAGCCACAGAGCGGTATCCAACTGTCAGCTTGTGCATCTCTGTGGCAACAAACTTTTGGAAAAGAAAGTACTGCATGCTTCTGAATAGCCCTAAAAACAATATGCAGTTATGCCAGGGAAGCACGTCCAGACAAAATACTGCACCTTGGCTACCTTCTCTGAGCTGTCTTTAAAACAGTGCTTGGCAGTATTGGTTTTTTTTCCATAAATTGTAATTCACTTTGGTTCCAGTATAACGGGCCATAGATTTCTCCAGAAGCAACGACACCAGGGCTCTCATTTGCTGTCCTATTTCTTCTCTCTCTCCTTATTGCCTCAGACAATTAAAAGGCTTCTTCATAGCAGAAGAGATAAGTTGCTCCTCTGCCACAAGTAAATACTAGTCCTCCCTGGAAATCCTTTGGGGCTTTGGAAAAGCTTGCCCAGTAATTCACTATTTCAGGGGCCATGGTCCCAGTGCACGGTGCTGGTCAGTGAAAATGGTACCAGGCTCCTCACAAACCCTCCTGAGATACACCGGCTCCTGGCCTTGCTCACAGCAGTCTGGTTGTAGGGGACAACAGCTGGTGCATCAGGAAAAAGCCTGTCAAAATATTGATAAGCACTCCGAGCAATATAAACATCATTGGTGCTTAGAAATGTGTCCTTCAAGAAATTCTGGTACTTGGAGAAAAACTCATCATCAGCCTGAACTGGAAATAAAATATTTTAAAAGTGCAATTATTTGCATTACTTGGGTGTCACTTAGTCTAACCACCCTGTTCTGATAAAATTCTATTCTCACTTTGACTTTATGTATTATTGTCTACTATTAAATAGTTGCAACATAAAATTAAGTAATTTCCTTCTGAAAAGATGACTCTGATAGGGTCATGTCATTCTGATAACATCAAAATACTTTTACCTTCTGCAAGACACTAATGCTTTAGAAAGCTTTTGACAAAACATGATCTTCCACTGCATAGGAATTCAATCAGAAAAATTTCTGGCCAGCTGTGATAATCAAAAGCAAGCCAGGACCTGACTTTTAAAATCCAAACGTCCTAATAGAGGGAGATCTCTCTCTTGTTAAACGCATCACTAAATTGAATTTACTGAACAATACATCCCACTGACAACTTCAACATGAGCCAGTGCAGCTTTCCACAACTCCTCTGCAGACCTGGGTAACCTCTGAACCCTGGAGATCATCTTGGCCAACCTTGTGTTGAAAGCAGGGCCTTAGATTAGGTTATCCGCAGCCCTGTCAAGCCAAATATTGAGTATCTACAGCCAGGCAGATTCCACCGCTTCTCTAGGCGGCTTATCCCACGGCCCAAGCAGTCCCACAGTGAAGAAATTGGTTTTATAATCCAGACAGAAATACCTTGAAGCAACTGGTGCTTCTTGGCCCTTGTTCTGTCTCCATGCATCCTTGTGAAGAGAATGACTGCCCCCATCTTCTCTCTCTTTTGGGAGCTTTACAGAAAATCTGATTAACAGGAGTCTTGCATAGGTATAAAGGGATAAAAAAAAGAAAGACTTGCTGCACAAGCACAACATTCTAACATTCAGGACTCACGGTGACAAAAGCTCAGAACTGCAGAGACATATTTACAGGCGCAGAAGGATTGACGGTCTTTCCAAGCACAAATTGTTGGGAGGTAACTTATGCTTCATCACAACAAATTTATTGCATTTACTGTGGAAAAATCAATAAAATATTTTTATAATAATTAGATCAAATTATGCAGATACAGAACTTCCTGATTACAGAACTGACAGATGACCTTTCAAAAACAAGTGTTGGTTGGCTTTTTTTCCCCTTTCTATGCATAGCAAGTTTTTTGCCTCATTTTTTCCCTTGAGTATGTCAGGCTACTTACAAAAATCCAAATGAAACTAAAGCATATGAAGTTTTCTGGAAGGTTTGCCACAAGATTTTGTCTTGTCCAACAGTTCTTTACCTTTCCTTAACAGTAACAATCATACGCCGAGTCGAGCAGCCACACTGCACATACTTGTAATTTCCTCCGCTACGGAAAGTCTCCAAAACTTGCCCTTCAGGATCTGCATGATACGACCTTTCCCATCACAGGCTTGGAGGACAGGAGGAAACATTACCACCAGCTCACTTGCCTGCTGGATTTTGCTCACTGTTGAGCCACAGCAGACTGTGTTTTCTCCAGCTGGGGGAAGGTCAATGGCACCCATCAGTATGCTGGTCCTACCACCAATTCCTCCTACCGTCTGAAAGGCATTCCTTCCCACCTAACAAGGATGGGTCTTGCTCCACCTTTCAGCCACTGGATAGTCTCCAGACCTCAGGTTTTTGTGGTGCTCTTTTCTCAAGGGCTAGACATGAAAACTACTAGATTTTCTATACAGTTTGCTCATGCTACCTCCAGAAATAAAACAGTAAACTCACTTGTCTTTTGACAAATTTGAAACACAGAACACAGTTCAACTCTTACTTTTGTAAAAGCATTACGAAACAGGTATCGACTGATATGAAATAAACAGAAAGAGTGAGAGAAGCTCTATTCTTATCTATGTAGCCCTTGCTACATTTACTATATTATAGTAAATAATATGTAGCCCTTGCTACTTTACTATATTATAGTAAAAAATGGGAAAACACCAAAACTGGCAATATGAACTTGTTCATGGACTTGAGCCACAACAAACCTGGTTTCTACATCCATATTTTCTCGTATATTATGCAGACTTGATTTGACTCAATACTTAAACGGAGGACAAGAAACAATTAGGTGCTGCAGGAAACTGATTATACAAAGAACATAATCCTCATTACCCACATCCATATAAATTCATTTCCTGACATAATGCTATCCTTCACTATTGCCCTTGTTATTAATGGCAACTTTATTTTTATATGATAGCAATCCAAACTCCTAACCCCTTCTTCTCATGAAAGAACCAAAGGCAGGCAAGGCAATAAAGTATATTTCCCCTTCAGACAAATTTAAATGCCAGATTTTGTTTTTCTGCTGCCCATTTTCCTTTTGCAACTCCACACAGAGAGGATGTTCTGCTTCTCCCTCAGAAACCGAGTGCTCCTGTGCCCTGCTCTAGAGCCTGTGTTTTCATAGAAGGAAATCAGTCAGCAGGCAATGGAGAAGAAAATCTTCAGATAGCAGGAAAGCTTCATCCAGGGCTTACACAATGAAATTAGGAAACTGGCATAACATGCTTCTGCCAAAGTTTGTGAAATTGTGGTCTATCTCCAGGGTGCAAATCTAAATTTTTGAGAGCTAAACCAAAAATGAACAAAGGAAAAATCAAAATCAGGGTAACCAAATAAGTTTACACTCTTTAATAGCACCTTCCCATTATGTTTCTGAGTGCTTGCGTACTGTTATTTTAAAAAGATATCAAAGTAGTAAAGATGCATTTAAATTCATTTCAATACCAGCAGACCAAGATTCAAGATCTTCCAATTCCCTTTAAAAGAATCTTAAAACCAGACGTGTGTTATTAAGAATATTGTGGTTTCTGTCAGACAGTAGCTACCATGGCTGCTAATAGTAATAGAAGTCATGGGGAAAGGGAGTTGTTATTTTTTAGCAGAGCCAGTGGGAATTTTTCAATCAGATAATTTTTAGTTAGAAAACACCAGTTTTTAACAGGCACTTTTTTTTAGAAAGTTTCTTGGGATTTGTATGGGATTTCTGGTCAAAGTAGAAAGATGAAAGGAAACCAAAGAATAACTTGGTGTCTGGAGCACTTTTACAGCATGTGGTGAAGACCAGGTTCAACAACCCTTTTCTGGCTAACCTGCAACAGCAATGTGACCATGAAGTTCCCACTCCTGTCTCAAGCAGTAGCTATTTTGGCATGTCTTCCTCCTGTTTTCAAGTTTTATACTCTTTCCATAATGACTATCCTTCCATCTGTTATGATTTGTTTTGTATCTCCTATACAAATGATCCTCCAACCTCTTCAGTATGAATGAGCAACCTCATTAATTAAGGGATATAGCCTAAACAGAGAATATATTTTATGTCTACACTATGAACGCTTCAAACAATTTTCCAGCAAAGAGTGTCCCACCCCACAATCACCAAAGACTGTACGTATGTTTACTCAAATAACCCATGTTATTCATGAGCAGACATTTTATAAGACAGAGGCAAAAGTATTATTCCTGAAAGAATTGCTTTGTAATATAGTATCTACAATAAGGTCAAAAGGAAGCATTTCTGGATGTGTTCCATCACTTGATGTTCAGGAAACCATTTTGTATGACACAAAAGATTAGGAAAAATAAGCTGCATGACATTTATTTTGCAATTTTAACATTATTATCTGTAGAAACATTTTATTGTCAGTACAAAAGTTAACAGATTTTAATACTTCTTTTACCCAATTAAAAACACAAACCAAAACAAAACAAAAAAAACCCACCACATAAAACAGTGTAATTTGCATTCATATTGCATGGCCATATCAGTGTGAGTGTTCTGAAAGTAAAAACACAAGACTTCCGTAAAAAGATACAAACAACAGTGATATTTTAGCAGAGGCCAGTGCTATACCTACTGTTATGGAACAGATCAGAAGGAAATACTGGAGTCAGCATGAATTAATCCCTTAAAAAGATGCTGATATTCCTATGGCAAACTGTCATTATAAACAACTTCTCTCTTTTTAACGTGACAATAGAGAGATAGTCTAAAAGGCAAAAGATCCAGGCCAGAAGATCTGGAACCTATTATCCAACTCGGGGAAGAGAACTGTAGTTAATTTGATGCATGTGCAACTCAAGGGTAGAAGCTCAGCTCCTTTCAGAGCCATACGTTCTGCTATGGTTATAGACAAATTCATGTCCTTCCTTACTCTAGGAACTCTCTTTAAATTTTCTTCTTTTTTTTGTATGTGTGGAATGATTCCGCTTTTTGGCCACAGAAAACACTGCGAAAGACTTAAATCGTTAAAGTGACAGGTACTGAGAATAAAAGACTTTCTTGTTAAAGGATTTGGTTTTGCTAAGAATAATCATCTAATCATCTGATACTGCAGTTTTTAAACACAAATAAATCAAAAGTTTAATTCCCCAAAATTAGTTATATACTGTAAATATTTCTTTTTTTAAAGATCTGAAAACTAGTAAAGTCTGAGCAATATATCTACTAGTTCTCTGTGCTGCCTGCATAGAAATGCCATTTAAATTACAAAAACACAACAACCCTATAAACGATTAACTGTTTTGTACATTACCAATTAGTTAATAAATTAATGATATACCATTTTCCCTGAAAGCAAAGTATTTTCCACCTTTGGATGGTGAAAATTAAGAAATTCTGTGTAAGAACAGCATTTAGCAAATAGCTGCTAAAAAAGAGACTAATTTGCTAGGTGGATTGGGACATCCATTTTTAAATCAATACAAAAAATAATTCATTGTAAATATATATAATATATATTTATACATATTTTGAATTTATTTACATACATCCAGCACCTATATACTGCATTTGTGCTCTGTAAGTGTGTGCCAACATATATTTTCTCCAAATATTACAAAATAAACAAGAAAGGCAGACCCAGAGTTTGCCTCAAGTCCAACTGGTCCATTGTACAAACAAAGTCCATTGCAGCTTACAGGAAGCCAGAAGATTGACAGCGATGGGTATCTAGACACAGTTCATAAACATTCTTTGTTGGGAATATTTAAGAGTTGCAAATTATGAGATTCTTTGTGTAGGTTCTGACTGCTTTCCTCCAAGTTTTCTTTTTTTTTTTTCTTTTTATTTTTTTCTCCCCACCCATCCCCCCCACCCCTGATGTTTCGTATGTACAAGCAGAAATATTAAGGTCCTGGAGAAAAGATTTTTGTTTTGTATATGGTAGGTAGCTTGGTGTTCTTCTTTCTTTATTCCTCTGTATGATTTCTGTTCATGTTTTAACACTTCCATTCATGTGTTGGTACTTGGGAAGACAAGGTTCATAAGGCATTGGATCAGGAGAAAAAACAGAGTCATCACCTGAAGAACATGAACTCCTCGTGTCAGGGTAACTAGGTGAATACTGTTCGAGCGGTCCACTGAGGTCCAGATACTCCTATGACAAAAGAAATAAATTCAATTTTTAGACAGTGAGTAAAACTGACAATAACACATTACCACTACTCTGATTTGGCTTGATTATACAGCGGATAAAAGAACAGTTTAAAAATGACACTCGTTTATGTAAAGCAATTGCATTCAAAAGTGCCTGTTGCTTAAATATCTCATAAAACAAGGAGCTTGAATAGAAAAAGAAAAAACAAACCAAAAACACAGCACTTTTCTGAAGTCCAACATCACCAGCATTAGCTGCATCAGTGGAAATAAACATGCCAACCACATCAAAAGAAGACTTTTCACTCGCAATGATAAAAATGAAATTTCATCCTAAATAGAACCATTTTTCTTTAGCACATGGTAATGATTTGGAGAGGGAAAGATACTTCCAACTTTATATTCCTTTGGTCAGTTTGAATATCTGTTTTATATTCTGTGATATTAAATTTGTGTTTAAACATGCAGTGGCATATGTGCAAAAAAGAACTGAAAGGAAAACAAATTCAGTAGATTGGGGCTTTTTACACTACGTGTGTGTGTGTGTGTGTGTGTCCCAGAGTAGCCATGACCAAAGCAGTCATTAAAAAAGGAAATAGTATCTGCTGAATCCAAGTTTTGGGTTAAGGCTTTTTTGCTAGAAACAACAGTTTTGGCAGGAGAATAAAGTTATTTTTCCCCTTGAAATGTTCCTTCTCTTTCAACTTCTAAAGGCAGCTGCATTCATTTAAATGCAATCTCTTCATTTGCTAAACCACAAGTTATGATCGTACTGATGAGACAAGTATTCCACCTCAGACAGTATTTTATGCTGCTGTGCTTAGGTTTGGGGTAATTTAGTTCTTGGTTAACATATTTTAAGTCAGACATTCAATCATTACCACATTATAGTTAAAAAATGGTCACCATTTTAAAAGAAGAGGGGAATGTAAGTTTTAAAATGATGACAAATACAGTATGCAGCAAGAGAAGGCAGTTTGGGTCTATCATTACTGCCTATCTTGCTACCTAGGCTTTTAAAAGATCCACAAGGACAATCTTGACACGTATTTATATATTAGCAAACCAGTTCCATGTGACCAGAAATAATCAAGCACTTTTTAGACAGATAGAAGAAAGTATTCCAGTATTTGAAGAAACAGGGCTTTCTCATGGGATATCAGGCATGGCTCGTCATATCAAAGGGCTTGACGTAATTCAGTTATGAATTTAATATTGAAGGTGGGATCCTAATCCCATCTCCAGCCTTCTTATCTTATGTCAAGGGCCAGAGTCACATAAAGGGGGATAAGAAGTTTCCAGTTCTTGGTGTTGCTATAACACCACAGCCATGAGGCCGACTCTTAGTGACTTCTGCTCGTGTGGATCGGAGAAACGCTGCACGCTACTCTGGGACACACAGGGAATAGGGTCTTTTGGGGGAAAAAACCAACAAAACCCCAACAAACAAATGAAAACCAACAGCTGATATTCAGCATGGAGAAAAGCAAGACATTACCATTTAAGCAGAAATAACTACTTGCACAAATGCAGAAGAAGATATAATTGGCTAGTCTAGCAATTTTTTTGAGCTGTTGGGCAAACCAGGCTGACCCTGTGTCAACAGTGTCATTCTGGGGGGAAAAGGAAACTGCTACCGTGGAGGGGATAAGCAGAAGTATTGACAGACTGATGCACAAAGGACCTGCACTTCAAGAAAACTGTGTGGACTACACAAAATCAGAGGTCTCAAAAGCACAAGCTGTGGAGGAAAATGGGACACGCTGGAGTTGTCAGGAGACACCTGGGTGAGAACACGACAAGTTTTCAGGAACTTAAAATGTGCTGCAAAGACAAGAGAAATAATTTAATTTCTACGTCCAGGGTAAATAGGACAAAAGCAATATTTTATGTTGAAAGATTAGAGATTATGAAAAACTTTCAAGAAGTAAGGCTAATGAAACAAAGCAATAGACTGTCAAGGGATGATGCGGAAATACAGCAGGGGAGATCTTTAAGGAAAAGTTCCATAAACATCTGTCAGGAATGACAAACGTATAGTAGATCCTGCCGTAGGCCGATTAGATGGACTGGATGTGTTCCTGAGCTTTTTCCAGCCGATTTTCCTATGATTCTAGTCTAAAGCAATTTACGTAACCCTAAAAGGCCTTTTCGGGTTACCTTTGAGATCATTCCAGGTTCATGAGCAGTACAGAATTGGGAACGCAAGATGCTTAAGCACACACAAAAAAGAAAGCTATTTCCTTTTCCAGGCTCAGAATTGCAGCCCAGAACCTCCCTCCTGAATTTGCAAATGCATATCCAGTCCAAGCCACCCAGCACTCTCAGTGGCAGCCAGCCCACCTCCAACTGGTCTTGTGAAATCCTATATAAACTGGGCAGGAAAAGATGCGGTCAGTACTGCATGAGGGGAAAATGGTAACAATACACAGAGCTGTGTTACTGACTCCGTAGGGAAGGTGTATTCCTGCCTCACCTCTGAGCCATCCCTGAAAGTGGCACTTTTTAGAGTAAATCTTACAAAACAGAATCCAGGTAAATTTATAGCACTGCTGAAGACAAAAATCTTTTTCAGCCAGATCTACTGAGCAAATGATGATCATAAAAAAATGGCATCTCTTTACTCAGGTTCTCCTGTCATCTTTATTGCATACAGCCTTTCCTAATGCTACTTAATAATCCAGTTTTTATTTCTCTGACCATTCTGAAAAAGTAGAAAGTTAACACTGAGGACCAATATAAAGCAAGATAAATTATTTTTTCTACCTTTCCCCCATCTTATAAAGAAGTGCTGTAATACTAGCAAATATTAAAAATTTATTTTTAATGGTCAAAACAAGTTGTCGTAATTTTACTCTGTACGAGTTTTGTTCTTTTTTTTCCCCTCCCATTATACATATAATTCCTCAGAAATTATAGGAATTTGTAAAATATTTCTGCGACACCAAGCATTTTCTCTCAAAAGAAGTTTCCACCAAAAGAATCAACATTTCCATCACTTGTGATCTTCCTCAAAAGGTGCATGTGATTTAGTGATAAAAGAACCGATTCCTGTGTGAATACCCTAAACAGTATGTTCCTTGCTAAAACTAATAATATCTCAGACCTCTGAAAGAATGCTCTTCAAATAAAACCTTTTTTGCATTCATATACCCCAACCTGAAGCAGTGTTAGGCAGGACCTTTGGATAATTGGATGGCTGTTCGCACGTGCCCCGTGGGTCCTCGTTCCCTCCACAGAGAGTGATTTCAGTGAACCTAATTCACTCTCAGACATATAATCTGAATTCTAACATTGACAATTTCTCCTTTTCTGACCTAGATATCATGGCTGGGAATCAGAGTCAATAAATGAAAAACACCATGAAGTCTACATCTCTCCTTCACATGAAATTCATGTTGAAACATAAACACTGCCTCTCAACCTGCTACATGTAATCCCTCGATACTGCTATGCTAAAAACATCAAAAGATGCAATGAGAAAAAAACAAAAACACTTTAAAGATGTGTTTCTGTTTAGTTACATAAATCAAGGCATAATGGCAAGAGACCGAGGATTTCATAGGATACGCGGTTTAGCTGTGTGTAACCTCAGAGGACAACGACAAACAGAACAAGAAGAGAACTTGAGTAGGATTTCATAATTGAATAAATTCCATCTGTCTCCTGAACCATTTGTCCCAATCAGCAGCTCATGGAGTCAAACAATTTACCTACCTCATTAGTTGTGAGAGTGAGAATCCGATCCAAGTCTTCTACCAACTGTTTAAAAGTCGGTCTCTGTGAAGGCACAGCATGCCAGCAATCTCTCATCATCATATAGCTGTAAGAAATACACATTTTCTTGGCTTAATTAAAATCACGCGTCCTTCTTCTAAACCTTTTCATACACAGTCAACGTTCTTCATCACAAGTAAAGCAGCAAGCACCCACAGCCCTACAGACGGACCACTGACTTTCCCAAAATTGTGCAATACCCCCTTCCCTCAAAGGTGCATTTCTACTCCTGTATCTCTGTTGCCCAGTGTCCAAATAAGCTTTTTTTTGGACTTGATTCTGTAGCCTTCTGTCACAGGAATTTCAACAGTATTAAATTACACATGCTTAGATATATTCGCGTGTTAAGGACTGCAGTGTTTGTGAAATGAAGAAATTAAAATGGCAAAAAAAATTAGAAGTAGTTAAGGACTATACTAAAATATCAGAAAGGGAAAACACTCTTCCCTCCTCACCAGGAGATAATGCTGTGTTAATGCAGAAGTTCCCAGATGTATTTTGTTGTGTACAAAACCAGCCCAATGTACCTTACATATGATTAGTGGTATGTGTGCCATTTATAAATTTTCATGTTAATGAGATTAAAATAAAACAAATATGGGTGTAAAAACACTGACAGAGACTGGCTCGTAGATGACCTCTTCTTTTTTCAATGGGATCACAGCAGAGTGTGTAAAGAAGTATCCTCTGTCAAGCCGTCCCTGAAGACCTTTTCATACATTTTCTTTACGTATCTATACACACACAATATATCCACCATTTTAGAGTCAAGCAATTCTGAAAATGTTTGATTCTGCCCCGGGGTAGCATTAACCACATGAATTCGGTACAGTTTGCGCCCTTCAATCCTGGTACGGCAAGTAAGGGTCCTTACAGTTCATTGGTGCAGTTGGCAGGTTTATCCATTCGGTGCCCTTCTTTAAGCAGCTTAAAAAGTTCCTCCACTGGGATTCCTGGGTAGGGCGATCCTCCTAAAGTGAAGATCTCCCACATCAACACACCAAATGACCAACTACAAATCAAAGAGAAAATTGCATTAGTAGATCTGCCTTACTGCTGAAAAGAGAGATGTGTCTGCAGCAAGATGCAATGATTGCCAGTCCCTCTCAGGAGATGCTCAAATCAGCATCTGCTCAACTCTGACCACCCTGAGTGGGACGTCAATCCATGAAGTGCATCAGATGTATGGGCAGCATATAGAACAGGGACTGACCTGAGCATGTTCTCAAACACACTCTTTACTTTTCTC
>NW_010541056.1:141765-151775 GCF_000687285.1 Phaethon lepturus
CCCGAGTTTCCAGGGCTACTGCAAAAAACTGCATCTTCACAGCTTAATCATTTACAGAATATTCACAGCTGAGCTAGTTTGCAAGTATGTGGTAGGATATTTTGGAAAAAGCAGACTGTTCAAAACAAGTATTTCACATCATTCTCCTCCTCTTTTTTTTTTAAAATTAATTTTTGTTAGGAAATGAAGGAGGATAATTTTAAGCCAGTTTTCCTGCCTGCTTGCCACCTCCTCCAGAGCTTGCCTCATCACGCCTTGCTGGCAACCCAGGGCTCTTGCCAGGTGAGCAGCAGCACACAGCTTGCGCTGGCGCCCGAGTTTCGCTGCAGCTCTCCTAGCTTTGCAGCAGTGTATTTTAGTAAACCGTTTGCACAAACTTACAATAATATTATCTTTAGCCGATTTCAAAGCCACCATGGGGCCACGACTCCAAGTTTCAGCACTGAAATCCTCGTGCTCCCTGGCTGCTGCGGAGGGAGCTCAGACCGACTTTCAGTCCTGAACCAGTGAAGTAGCTTACTTCATATGCAGTTAAGTATTTTGCCAAGATGTTATTTTAAAACAAAAGTTTGATCCACCCTTAACCTGTGTATAAAGTCTCCTTTGTAAGTAACGCAAAGATTGCAAGAAAAGCCTCAGTAAATGCATTTCTTAAGGAGAAAGCAGCTCAGGAAGTGCACCCAGCTTAAAGAAAGAGGAGATACCTCTTATTTTCTCCAGTCTGCCCTTTCTCTTTTTAATCCTGCACTGACATGCATAAACTTTTACACCTGTGCTGGGAAGCATCCAGCCCTTTACAGTTAACAGCTTCTCTTTTAGAAATAAAAAACCGTAAGATCTTCATCTGCATTGCATAAAAAAAAAATAACACGTCTACTTCAAGCACAATGCACACGAGTACTGTAGATGGGCCTAGGAAACTGTAATAAAAAGCAGAATAAATCCTGAGCGGTTGCATCAGCCAGCGACTCTGTGCACACATTAAAAGATTCTGAAGTGTCAGAGTCCAATGATTTCCTACTACGTGTGAAGTACTGCTGGGAAGCAAACACACTTCTAAAAAATCAGAGAAAACTTTTCCAGTATATCCAGCCTCTGTTTTATTATACCTAATCTTAGCACAAATTTTTATAAGAAGTTTTCAGGAACTTTCTTTTCTGTCTTTTTTTTCTCTCTCTTTTTTTTTTTCCTTTTTTAAAAACCTGAAGGAAGTCCAGAGTATGTCAAAAGCCAAGCAAATTAGATAGACTCTTTGTAGCTGCACATCCGTAAATAAGTTCAAGGGGGGAAACTTCCGCACTGACAGAAGGAGGTTAGCATTTTCCACCTTTCATGTGCTTTGAAGCTGGGCAGATTAGTAACAGAGCACTGGTTAGCAGTCTACCATAAAATCCTCACTTTCTAAGGGCAAGTCCTGTTCCATCTATTAATATGTGAAACAGAATGAAAATGCTTAAAGGTAAAGGACAACAGGAAAATACAGTTAAAATATCCCAAACTTTAATAAATACAAACCAAAACAACCCCCTTTCCCACCCCCCAAAACCCCATTCAGATAAGGCCACTTACACATCACTTTGATGTGTGTAAACTCTGTCAAACAGAGCTTCTGGAGCCATCCACTTTACTGGAAGCCGTCCCTGTAAGGGTGGAGGGGAAGGGAAGAAAAATTAAAATGGCAGCAACTTACAGGATGATTTCAACACTGATGTTTTTTAAAAGATTAATTAATGATCAGAGAACAGGCTGCTAATGCAAGCCAGCACATAATTTACCTTTAACATTTTCAGGGAAAATAAGTAAAATGCGATAAAGTAGGGAGACCATTAAGAAAAATGGTTATAAACGTTGAAGATAAATTTAAAAGCATTGAGGGCTCCCAGAAAGTTCCCAAACTGCATGCAGAACAATAGGATAAGCAGATGAAAATTAAAAAGATAATTCCACCATGGCTCTTTAAAGACAAAAAACCCCATCAATAATCCTCTGAAAAATAGACCTGCCTGCAAAAATAAGTTGGTTGCTAAACCCAAGAATTTTGTTTTCCTGTTCCACCTTTTGCAGTGGCCCAAAGCTCACACAGTTACAACTGCCTGCTGCTTTCCACACACAGTCTGCTCTGCTCAGAGCCCTGGAATCGCACTAAATTTGATATCAAGAAGGTTCAACTCGCTCCAGTACCGACACACCCATACCTGGCTGATCTCTCTCTTGGAAGTGGGCAGATATTACCATTAAAATGCCTTTAATCACTTAGTGCTTTATTTTAATAGATAAGCTACTTAACATTATTGTTAATAATTAAAATGAATATTAATAATTGATATACAAAATAATAAAGTCTGTAGCACTGAATGAGTTCTGCAAAGTTTCCATCAAAACCCAAGTGTAGCTCATCAGGATCTTAAGAGATGCCCTGAGAAGGAAGTGTAAGCTGTTCAAACTAGGCATCAATAACTACATCTGAAACGTTTTGCCTTCTTGATTTGGTACAGGTTAAACAGTGAAACGGTGACAGAGTGGGGAGTAAAAATCAAATTTCTCAACCTCTAGCACTACTTGGATACTAACATCATAACTTGTACCTAACAAGCTAAGTACAGGCAAAAGGCATAAAGCTGAATGTGGCATTACCACGCATAAACAGGATTTTTATTATGGTTATTGCTAGCAGTGTTTATACAGTGTTTTTCAAGAAACTGGGCTTGCTACAAAATGAGCTGGAATCAACAGGAATATTTCCACTTATTTCAAGTGATTGGAGTCAGGGACACACAAAAACCAATTCTTGTATTTTGGCATTTCTAACAAATCATACAATATACAGTCTCTGTGGTTATACTGGCACTGTAAGAGGAGACAGAAATGGTTATGTCCTTGATCCCCGTTTTCTGTCTGCAATGAAAAGTAAGGCTGCTGTACAAGAAGGCCATTAAGTTTATAACCATAATTTTGAAGTGAATTATTGAAAGAAACACTTGTTTCCAGAGGTAAGAAAACCAACCACTTACATTAGTAGTCTTTTTATAATAATCTATATTGTTGATGTCTCTGGCTAAACCAAAGTCTGCTATTTTCATGACATTATTTTCAGTTACCAAAACGTTTCTTGCAGCCAAGTCTCGATGGATACACTGGAAAGAAAAGAAAGGAAAAAAAAAAGACCCATTGAAATAAACTGTTGTAAAAGTGAAGTTACTTCTACACCATAACTAAGTCTCCTTTGCAGATTTTAACCTAAATCACAAGGTGGGAAAGTCACACGTTTACTACAAGCCTGTGAAATATGACGGTCTTAGTTACTGCAACCCATCCCCTCAGCTGGTGTTTCCAGGCTGAACTGCAGCCTCTTAGAAAAGCCTGGTTTATTTAAGACTTGTGTTTTGCTAAGGCTGAAAGCTTGGGTGGTGACCCGAACTGTGCCACGCTGTTTGTGATTCAATCGCTGTTACACACGCCCAGGTACCAGTATTGCAGCACTTCCATTGCAAATGTTAATGAGCATTTTATTACGTTGTTTCTCTTAAATTATATCATCTCACCAGAGCTGAAAACTGACGGTCTGGATCAGTGCAACTGTTTTTAATACAGAAGATCTTAATATGAGATATACCCACGGTATATAATTTTAAACTAGTTGTCTAAGGTGTGTGTATTTGCTTCAACCACAAAACCATAACAATTTAATTATGAAAAGGAAAAAAAAAACCCAAAACAATCTGGGCTCAGCTGTTTGCTTTTCAAACAGCTTTGATACTGAAACTAAACATGTTGTCTCCTCAGAGTTTTTTCCTTCACATCTTGCAACTGATTCTTGACACTAAAAAGACATTGTCACTGCTCTGGATACTATTCCTGTGCTTAAGAAGCCTTATTAGGGTTGATACAAGGTGGCAGCTACTTCTTTTCAAGTTAAATATTGCTTTCTTTTTTTTTTTTTCCCCTCCTCAATTTTGGATTACTCTTTATGTTGTCCTTTTTCTTTCAGAATGTGCATAGACATGCTGGACTGAACCACTACAAAAAAACCCCGTACAACAGCCAGTTTCTTTCCTGCATTATAACTTGCCCCAGCAATTTTCTGAGACCTCTTATCCTGCGTGGGTAAAATGAGCCTACAAAGCTTCTGCTCCTCACTGGGTTAGCCACAGGGAACTGCCAGGAAAAACCTGCTCCAGCAGTGCCTTCATGTGCACAGGACTAGACAACAGTACATGTTTTCAGCATCAAATCAGTCTTCTCCTTCAGCATCAGCAATGCGACAGTAGCAGAAACAACAATACAAGACAGCCTTCCTGCTTCCCTGTCCCCGTTCTCAAACCCTACAAGAACACCCTCTGTGACACTAGGAACTCAATTCAGCTGCCCAAACAGAAGTACACACTTCTCTCATCTCATCTGAGATGCCCTGTGACGAGACTACCAGGGACGACACAGGATCTACAGCAGACACGTGCCTTTACAGCGCGGCAGGCTGGGGGTATCACAGAGCATCTCAAATGGCATCTAACACCTCTGAGTGAATACGCCAAACGATTCAAACCCTGGTACCTTCTCTCAGTATAATTCTGCCTTCTCATGCCCTACAGTTTCACAGCTGAGACGTTTCCTATCTTCAAAACGGTGCCATTAGACCCCAGCTGGAGTACCGCATCCAGCTCTGGAGCCCTCAGCACAGCAGAGACATGGATCTGTTGGAGAGGGTCCAGAGAGGCCACAAAAATGGTCAGCAGGATAGAACTCTTCTGCTGTGAGGACAGGCTGAGAGCGCTGGGGTTGTTCAGCCTGGAGAAGAGAAGACCTTCTTGCAGCCTTCCAGTACTTAAAAGGGGGCTTAGAAACAGATGGTGACAAGACTTTTTAGCAGGGCCTGTAGCAATAGAACAAGGGGTGATGGTTTTAAACTAAAAGAGGGCAGATTTAGACTGGATAGGAGGAAGAAATTTTTCACAATGAGGTTGGTGAAGCCCTGGCCCAGGTTGCCCAGAGAGGTGGTAGATGCCCCATCCCTGGAAACATTCTAGGCCAGGTTGGACGGGGGTCTGAGCAACCTGCTCTAGTTGAAGATCACAGAATCACTAAGGTTGGAAAGGACCTTCAAGATCATCAAGTCCAACCATTAATCCAGCGCCACCATGTCCCCTAAACCATGTCCTGAAGCGCCACATCCACACGTTTTTTGAACACTTCCAGAGATGGTGACTCCACCACCTCCCTGGGCAGCCTGTTCCAATGCTTGACCACTCAGATGTTCCTGCTCATTGCAGGGGGGTTGGACTAGACGGTCTTTAAAGGTCCCTTCCAACACAAACGGTTCTATGATTCTATGATTGTTGTTTTCCACAACTGACAGGTTTCATAGCTGACCCTCTGACCCTAATAATCTTCTGTCTCTTCGCAGTGATCTGGGCCAGTCCCTGCATCTGGAGCTCCCCTGTCGTTCTTTCACAGTACTGGAACGATGGAGAGCACATGTCAACAGAATTTTAAGAAGCATCCATCCAACTTAGAAACAACATCTCATTTTCAATATACAATTGCTTGTAAGACAAAACTTTCTGTGAGGCAAAAAAACCTTCTTTACACATTTCTTTTTTCTTTTTTGAGGTCTCAGTGAGCCATTTATTGGACTGAAATAACAAGAACACTGGCCTTCTCACAGTTCCTGCATGATGGAAATACCGTGAGAAGACCAGCTCTCTTATTATTCCAGCTCAATAAATGGATCCCTACGGGGAAAAGAGCTAGTGAAACACAAACAGAAATGGTGGGATATCTGAAGAACCGGAATGCGCAGTTTTACTGTGCACCGCTTTGTTTTCCCTCTGCCTTGTGCAATGCCTCACATGCTGTCAAGTTCGGCGCAGCGCTGATCAACTGTTTTTCCAAAGGAACTGGATCAAGGATGAAATGGTTCTGCCATGTGCATCTGGGCGAGCACACACCTTCTTGGCAGTGTCCTACAACAGCACTTCAGAGCTTCTCAGGCGGACGCTTGTTCTCAAGATTTGCCAATCAAAAGATTTATTTTTTCCGTTCACAACAGTTCTATTTTCTTGGGACATGGCTCCTTGCCAGGCAAATGCTTTATTAGTCTTAGAAAGAGATATCCTAAGGTGCTTTACCTACTACAATACTCGCGCTTACTCCATTAGAAGATTTCGTCTCGGTGTCATGCATGTCATGCTGTCTACCTTACTATGCTAAGAATTACTGTTTCAAAACAAAAGAATAAAAGCAAAATTAGACTCCAATTCCCCACCTCCCTAACCTCTACAAGTGCAGAAAAGCAGTAAAATAAAATCATGACTCCATGCAACAGGACTGGAGGTTTACACTCAGTCTTTGATTAAAAACAGTACCATACTTGGGAGCGGGCACAACTGGAAATCAGTATAAATCCCACTAACTACTTCACATCTTGAAGGAAGTCCTTATCATCAATATCTGGTGCTCTGGTTTAGACACTGGGTCCAAACACCACCCAGGGCATTCATGATTGCCTCTCCACCAAGCCACAATGTTTACAGTTAGTTATACAGGACTATTTAAGGTTTCATAACCATAGCTTAACCAAATTACTGGTTAAAAAAAAAAAGTGTTTCAAGAAAAAAAATGGAGAAGTAAGTGTCTAGAGACGTGACAGGACAAAAATTCTTTCAGCAAACTTGCTCTCCTGTCAAACACTAGTTTTAAGTAAAGCACATCATTTAGAGTGACTAACACATTCCACTTATTTTTGCCTTTTCTGTTTAACGTTTCTCCCTGGCATCTTGTGCTCTTCTCAACTCTGCCTGTTATCATTCTGTAAGTCCTTTCACGAACCGAATTAATGTATTTGCCATCACTACGTGAGCAGATTTGGTTGATTTGACTGGAAACAGGAGGCAAATGGTGCCTGCTTTCTCATGGGTGGAATAATGTGACTTGTATAATCATGAGCTACCTGTGCTTATGAATTCAAAATGCAGATATGTACACGATACTTAAATGATTCATTCCGGGCCATTTTAGCAATGTCATTAAACAGACTAACAACTTTAAGCATATGAATTTTCCCACTGATCTTCAAGTGTATGGATTATGCAACTTGTTTGAGAAAGGTCCTTCTCCCAGCAAATTCCTGAATGTACATGAGATGAGAACAAGGCTAGGAGTGCTGAACAAATACGCACCATGTTCTTTGTGCTGTATTTGCCAAGTTCTACTTACTTTTTGTGAAGCCAGGTACTCCATGCCTCTTGCCAACTGGTATGTGCATGACACTAAGTCCTTGAATGTCATCTGCTCTTCTGGTACCCTGTTAATATCAAACGAATACTCCATCCCCGGGGGGCGGCGTGCTCGCAGGTACTCACGCAGGTTTCCTTTGGAAGCATATTCTACTATCACGTACAACGGACCTTTGGATAAACAGAACCGTGTGAAAACTGGAGTAAGGTTAAAGGGTAAAATGTTTTGATGTAAAGAATCTTCTTTTAGCATTCTATAATAAATGAACTAAATTAATAGAAGTTTAACTGCGAAATCAGTAAGCACAACTTGAATGAAGAGGAGGTCCGGACTTGGCGAAGTGACTGGCCCAAAGCTCCATAGCAGGATAGTGGCAGAGCTACAACTAGTGGCTAAAAGTACCTAATCCCTGACCTGGTGCCTATTCCTTCCAGACCATGCTGTGTACTGAAAAGCAAGCATTTTCAAATCAAAAAACGCCATGAGATCTCAAACAAGGGGTAAGTGCTTCTTAAGATTTTTTAATTTCCAGAATTTTATGCCATTCTGCATCGCTTTACATGACATAATTAGTGTTAATAAAAACACTGTGGTCTTTAGAGAGTAAAAGTGCTCATTTCAAATTCATGGGATACAAGTTCCACTAAAACAGGACTGATAATTCAGAACAAGGGGCATGGGTAAAGCCACTGTAAAAAGCAATTTTTTTCCCCCTACAGTAAGGGATTAGAGAGTCTTCATACGATATAGCACCCTTTCTCATATTAAAGCTGCAAGTATAACGAGAGACAGAAGTTAAAATCTTGCTCCTAAGCTGGGGAAATATCTAAAAATCCCATCACGGCATGACTGTTTCCTTAAAAACTCTTGAAAAATTATGATTAATGAGACTTCCGCAGACCTGCTGGAAAGTCCTGGCTTACTTTCTTTTCTCTACTCACCATCCTGGGTACAGGCTCCAAGGAGATTGATGATATTTTTATGCTTCCCAATCATCTTCATCATCTCCATCTCTGACACCAGGTCAGATAGATCTTTTTCTGTAGCATCATCTGTACAAGACACAAGTTTGGTTCATATTTTCTAGTGTGCCAGCCCGAACTCCACTGAGGCTCACCAGCTGGTGTAAAACACATGTGCTTCAAAATGCAGAATATGGGACTTGTTTTCCAATATACGCTATACAGTCATATGCTATGTCCTAACAAAAAATAGTCTCAACCTCTTTGATAGACTGACCACCCCTTCAGTGTTATGTGTTAAGAGGCAACACAATAATATCAGACATAAAAATGTTGTCCTTAGTTATCAAACCTCCAATATCTGTGCCTTTGCTGCAAACTAACCTTACAATTAAATTGAAAATAAATAGGCACCAGCCACCTGGACTGAATGGGCTAGGATCTACACGTGGACAGTCTCTGACATGAACTAAACTAAAAGCAGAGAGACCCACACGATGCTAATACATCTCCTGGCTCCTAAATACTCACTGCTTAAGATAAACAGGCTGTCAAGGGCGCAGATTTACACCCCAAACTGCTGAAGGCTGAGGTCAGCTATGTGCTCTTTGACCCCCCCCACGATGACAGAGTTCAGACGCCACAAAAGAAACTTTGTGGATGAGAACTGCCGCACCGCCCATCCCGATCCCTAATCAGCCCATTTTCTTACCTTTCAACATCTTCACTGCCACAGTCACTGCTTCTTTTGGCCTGTCTTTGTCAATCCCCACCGCTTCAGCCATGACGACTTGCCCAAAGCAACCTTCTCCCAGGGGCTTACCCAGCGTCAGCCTAGAGGTGTAAACAGGAGATTAACACACAGCATCTGGTGAAGGGATGCAGCCAGTGAAATTCCAGGGCTAAATATAAAAAACTTTCAACAACTTGCTGTAGCATGAAGCATTTATCATATGGAACTAATGAGACTCTGGGTGCGCATCGGTTTTCATGTGCACTGCAGCATGTTTTCTTAGAGTCGGTATAGCAAGCATCTCTCATGGGCAAATCAGTTGCTAAACCCAGCTTTTAAGCTCTCCCTCTCCTTGTAATAAGAGGCTGTACTCGGTGGCTAGCGGCAAGACACAGCATGGAGGAGCAGAGCCTTCAAAAAGCATCAGCCTGCGGCTGAAATTCAGGAGCAGGCAGCAACACGCAGGCTGCTCCGGTCACTGTAACGCGGACAGTCATCTTCTTTTTCACGCTGACCGCAAGGAGATGAAAGAAAAGTTTCTTTGTGTGTGTTGCCACGTGGTCGCTGTCAAGCAGCTGATGATTTCTATGGGAAAGGGTGGTATTAAGAGCAGGGGGATGTTTTAAATATTACTAACTCCTGTGATATAATGGCACTGCGCAGACAGAAAGGAAACTCAAACACGCTCTCGGGCAGGTTAATTTTAGCTCAAAATTCGTATTCTTGCTTTCTGTTTGGGGATGCAGGCCACGAACATTTGCCTAACGATCTCTTGCGCCGAAGGGATTAGACAGGACAGAGACAGAAAGCCAGGAGACACCATTTGGGCGCAGCTGTGGGTAATTATCACACCCATTTCTCTTTCGTGTGGCTGATGAGGTGGCCAGACAGCCGCCTTCTTGTGGGAGAGAGGAGGGAGGATGAAGGAGGGAGAAGGGGAAGGGAAAAGAGGCGGCAACAAGCATACGGCGGAGGCTCGGGAGGGGTTACGGCTGCGAGAGCCTGGGCAGATGCCCGCGATGCTCACGTGCCCTGCGCAGCCCGCGGCCCCGCTCTCCTGCTGCGGCGCACGCGGAGGCGAG
>NW_010541057.1:0-21843 GCF_000687285.1 Phaethon lepturus
GGAAGGCGCCGCGCTTCCCTTCTTTCCTCAGCGAGCGCCTTCCAGGTTCCCCGTCCGCGGAGAGCTTTGCCGCGTCCCTCCGTCCTCCCCGAACCCCACAGCCCAGGCCGGGGCAGACACCCCCGGGGCCGTCCCTCCCCGGGCAGCCCCTCGCCTTTCTTCCTCCGGCAGGGGCTTGGGCGGGGGGAAGCAGGCGCGGGCAGGATCTGTAAAAACTTTGTGCGCAGATTCTCCCTCCCTCTCCCGTTTTGGGAAAGGGATGTCTTCACTCAGGGCGAGGTCTGAAAACGTTGGAGGCTGGTACCAGAGCAGCCCGCTAGAAACTGAGAAAAGCGGGGGGGCTGGTGCCCGAGAGAATGGGGGGCTGGGGAAGGGGAGCTTGCAACGGGCCGTGGGGCAGGCAAGGTGGGAAAGGGGTGACAGCCGCACGGACCGAGAGGCAGATGCAGAGGCTGACTGTGGTCAAAACTAGTGGCAGCCCCCTCGCTGAGGGTGGCTGGCCTCAGTACCCACCGGGATGCTCAGCGAGGCCGAAGATAACACCGTGTTATCAGATTGGCCATGGGCACTTCCCCTGATGAGGCCGTGAAGTTGGAGCGGAGTGTGTGCAGAGGTCAGGATTTCCTAAACTTCAGACGGTCCCGAGACTCATCAGTTCGGGCTTTCTCCTACCCTTCGTGTGTGCGTGAGAACGAGAAGGCTCAGGGGAGCTGGAAGCCCCGAGGCCTCTGCTGGCTTGCACAACTACTGATGGTGCCAATAATCCCAAAAGACCAGGGTCCCTGTGGGTTTGAGACTAAACCTGGCTGGGGCTGGGAGGAGGGCTGGGGTTCTTTCGGTTCACCCATGTTTCTTTCTCTAGGTGAGCAGAAAAGTGCAGGGTCCCTACTTGCTGTCCCCTCTAGGAAGGTGGGCTTTCTCTCCCTGCTTCCCCTGAAACCAAACAGAGCAGGGGCCTTGTGAAATGTGTCCTCCTCCAAGCCATGCTCTGCGACCTTATCACAGTGCTAATATTTATCTCCTCCTCCCCCTTTCTCCCTTCCCCCCAGATGCTGTGCTTTGCTTGCAGACTCAGTGTGCAGGATGGTGGGAGACTAATCATAAATTGACCTTTGGAGCACTTTGCTGCCTTGGCAGAGCTGTTAATTCCAAAAAAGCACAGAAGAATTTGGTCCGAATCCTTAATAGCACCAACTCCAAATGTTTCAGAGGTGGTGTAAATCCAAAGAGAATGGATGCTGTTATTAATGTTTTTTTTTAAGCCCAGAGTCACTTCATGCCTCAGTCAAGCATTAGTCTATCTGAAGAAGCAATTTCTAAGCCTTAGTTTGTTTCTGGCATTCCTCTGCTTAACCTTTGCGCATCAGTTTTTCCCCAGCTCAACAGTGTTATTAGATGGGCCCAACACAAAGCAGTGAGATGATGGTGTTGCATCACCTTGATGTTGGTAGTTGGAAGCTGAGTTAATCTATTTGATTTGCAAATCTGTATTTGAAGGTATCTCAGAGTCCTTTAAGTGTGAAATTATGTATATGCATATCTCTCTATATGTGAATACTTTTATAGCTATGTGTATAGCGTATATGCAACAAATGTAGTTTGCAACAGTAATCTTGGATGATACTTGCTGACTTGTGAAAATGAAATTAAGACAACAGTGATATTTCATTGCAATGTATCTTAAGTAGCTTGAATATTTTGTTTTGGAGACATTAATCTGATTTTTTTGGGGGGGAGGCATATAACTGCATTTTTTTGAGAGTGGATATTATTCATGGTTGGAATGATTATCATACTTCTACACTAAGCAGAAATGAAACAGTTCGTACAGTGTCTATGGAGGATTTTCTCCTACTGAAGAGGTGTGTGTGGGTGACAATTCAGACTACACAGCCTCAGGCAGGTGGTAGTATAAGCTTAAATATGACTTATGGGCATGCACATCTGAATAAATCTATTAAGTACAATGTAAAATGGATTATATTTTATAGAAAATAGCATCAAAATTCAAATGAGTGTGATGGTTGAACAGTATGAATATGTGTGTATATATCCATAGCTAATTGGATTCTTGTGACTTTCTAAATGAATGCAATTTTTACTCATGAAGTGAAACATTAAAGGTTTGTATTTTTTTCCCTGATGTCTATCTCCAAGTCCAAACCTTAATGAATTACACTAGGGCTGTCATAATGTAGGTGAATACATCAGTTTTCAGGGATAAAAATGTCTGTTAACAAATTAATATTTTTAACCTCCAAAAGTACTGGAAAGAGGGAGGAGAGCTATCGGTTCTGGAAACTAAGGCTAAGATAATTTTGAAATGTGTAAATAAAGTATCTCTTGCTGGTTATGCTTCATTCTTATACACTGGAAGTTACTGATTTTTTTTTTTTTCTTTTGGTCATAATAGTCTACGTTCTTTGACTATTTTGATGTCTCCTGAAAAGTAGATTGATTAGAACTTGGAGAGCTGAGGTGACTAATACCAATTTTAGTGCTAGACTTGGGCAATAAAACTAATTCTAACCTTTAGGCTGGTAGCCAACTCATTACAGAAATTCTTCCAGTACAGCTTTTATTCTGTCTTGTTTTGTGACTGAAGGAGACCTGGCTGGGAATCAAATGGAAGATACTTCAATATAATGCAACCTGTGATGTTTCAGGTAAAACTGAGTGACATAATATCGTAGAGCAAAGTCAGATAGCGTATTTCATATTTATTTAAAAAAAAAAAAGCCAGCAACAACCTTTGACTTGGGGTGAACTTTGTAGAATTTTGTTTTCCAGGAATTTCATTTTCAAAAACTGAAGTCTTAGTCATCTTCTGATTGCCTCCTTTTATTGATTTTGCACTTGGTAAAATAGAAACTCTTTATGAATTTTTTTACAAGGTGTAACACGTTTACGTCTGACTTATTATGGCTATACTTTGCTTTAAGTACTTGTTACCCTGGCTACCTGCTCCCCACATATCTGCAAATTGGATTCATAATATGTGTTAGTGCTGTCTCCCATCACAGAGGATGGGCAAATGTCCATTCTGAACAGCACAGTCAGGACTTGGACCTGTTGTGCCATTGATAAGTGATTCTGCTCAGAAAGGTTATTTGAAGTCAAAGATGAGGCCTAAATCTTGATGGAAATACATGGCAAGAAGTACTGTGAGAATTTGCCCTCATTTGTTGTTTAGCGATACCCGATCATCAAGACTTTTTGCCTTCTTTTCACCGTAATCATCAAGTGCGCATGTACCTTTAGATTTCTATCTTAATGGACTTCTGTATATTTGCTGACAGTCCAGTATTTTCAAGTAGACCTCATTGTTCTGATATCTTTATGTTGCTAAAGTAGCATCTTTTGATGTAGGGTTGGATAGTCAGCTTGCCAAAACGAGGAGCTTTATCAACCTCTCTGTTGTAGAATCTGACATTTGCTCTACTGGGAGCATCATGGTTTCTGCCATGGAGGTATCAGGCCATGAAGAGACATCCGGCCTGCTAGACCACTTAGCCTATCTCCCTACTTCTGTTAAGCATGAGCTGTATATAAAACATTTCTATGGTGCCTTGAAATTTTAAATATATATTAAAACCTATGTAGTAGACCATCTCATATGTATACATGACATCTTCATTGGGATATTGCAAGTATCTTTGAAACTTAGAAACTGTAGTCAGTGAGGGTAACTGTAATTAAAACATCTTTTTAAAATCTGTTTCTCTGCAGCCTGAATATGCCTTTCTTTTCAGAGTTTGATATTTTGCTGTTCTCTAATACTACATAAAGGAAATACCTCATTCTTGCAGCCATTACATTTGACCTGTGCGACCCTCCTTTGAAATAAATTTGATTGTAATGTGGTGTGCTGTTCCGATCAGAATAGGTCATTTGTGTAGCGTGGAACAGGACTGTGCTGGCTTTGTTCTTTTGGAATCTTTCATACTTGTGTCACATTAAAATTCATATGACACAATTTTATACCGCGCTGGCTGTGCTCATAGGCTGAAACTTTCTTGTAGCAAACTGGAATCCCTTTGTTGCCTCTCATAAACAAAGCTGCGAGGATTTCATGCCTTGTTGAAGTGCTGTTTCTTAGAAGAAAAACAATTTGATGTCACATTAGGAAGTCTATTTAATTACACTTTGATAGCCTTGTTTTGACCCGTATCAACCTTCAAAGTCATAATCTGTTTGTTTGTTTGTTTGTTTTTGTCTTTTTTTTTTTTTTTTTGGCACACCTTGGCCACAAAACAAAAGAATCCTATCTAATGGGAATTTTCACTTGGTGAATAAATACCGATTTTTATGTGTTTCCACATACTGAGTAGAATTAGTACCCTGAGTCGTTCAGCTTATATTCTAATACTGCAATCCAAAGAGAAAATTGTACCTGCCAGTCAGTCTTGATTGAGTAACAAATAACAGGTTACTCTTAGTCACAATGAAAAGTTTTACCATATAAAAACCCTATTTTTAACCATACTTTTAGATCATTACAGGTACCTTTTCTGGAAATGAACATAGTGTTTCTCCTTCTGCTGTTAACCCTGTCTTCAATCAATCAGAACTAACAATGCTATGAATGTGAACCTCTGATTGCAGCTTGGTTCCTCTTGAAATAGCACAGTATGTGTCTTACAAAATCTGAACATGTAATTGATATTGTGTATACATTTAGGGTGAAGAAAGCAAAGCGATCTGCAAAATATCCTGAGTTTGAGATTACATCGATTGGTGGCAGCGGCTTTGCAAGTAGGTTATGATGAATACAGAGGGCAGGGTGAAAGTTCTTCTATTTCTTTGAGTTACCATAGTGTATTCTAAGAAACAAAGAAATGAAAAAGCTCAAGCAAACAGTGCAGCCTGGAATGGATATCCTTTCCATAGATTATTTTATATTATCGGTGGGAAATCTCCTCAGCCTGTTTGAAAGCACTGAGATTGCAATTTATAACTGCATCTGGACGGATGACCGAAACTATGAATTACACCTGAGACCATGAAAATAATTCAAATAAAATTATACGAACTTAATTGCTATTTATAATTAATTCATTTTCATTTTTATAAAGCTCCAGACTGACGGGATTTAGATGCCAGATTCCTTCCATGTAAAGGAGTTCCTTTTTCATGCTAGTTCAAGACAACCTGAGATATGTACGGAATTTAAAAGGATTTCACTGTAATCCATTAATGAAACCGGTCACATTTACTACTTAATACTGAAAATATCATTTATAGTACCAATCATTACTGCTTTCAGTACTTTTTGCTACAGTTACATGAATAGATTTGAAGAATTAAATGGAAAATATATGGATTTCCATTTTTTTCATTATGGAAAGAACAATTCTTTTGAGCTTTTGACCAGTTCTTATTGATTAAGCATATTGTACAGGAAATGGAAAGAAGTATCTTGCAGCCATTGTAAACAAGGACAAAAAGTCCAACATTTTTTTGTGCTAATGTTTATGTTTAAAGAAACTTGTGAGTCAGGGTTGTGGTAAGTACTTTGGAGTTCCTGTGTTTCCCAGTTGCTTTTCTTGATGTGCTTTTCCACCTCTTAATTCTCAAGAGGTCTGACAGCCAAAGGTCTATTAATTTTGTAATGGATGGCACTTATTTAAAGGGACAAATAATTTCTCTTTTGCAGATAGCTTATCACATCCATGTTATCAATGGATTATAGATGTTTCTATTTTTACTCTTGTGTGTAATATCATTAGCCTCAGAGAGATTACACCTTAGCTGTATGAAGATTACACAAAGAAGTGTTTGTAGACTTGTTCTCTTTCACTTGCATATTGTGAGATGGTAAAATTTTATTGAGCGTTTATTTGTATCTCCTGTAAGGTGATGGTCTTCTGTTTTTTTGTTTAGGAGTCAGTCATTTTTGTCCTGTGATGGACATTAAATACCCGATGAAAAGACCCTGAAGTCAATTTAAAGGAACCCATTAACTTCAATGGCTTTGGTTCAGAGTCCAGGCGGGAACATTAGCCACATGCATAGAACATGAATTTCCTTGTTGTAGAATGCCCTTCAAATCCTACTCAAAGGAGCTGTCCTTTCTCAAATTGGTAATTATGGAAGGAACATTCTCTATGAATCCTTGAAATACACAAGGAATTATTCATGTCACTCCAGTAGTGAGTTGTCCTCCTAGTTTTTTAGAAATAATCTCTCTTTGAATCATTCATTCAGATTTTTGCAAGCAGTGCAAAATGCTTTATAGCAGTTGCCTGGCAACAACATATTCAGGCAACAGCATATGTGAATCAGTTGTTAGTTATACATTTTTATATATATAACTATGTATAGTGAATACATCTTAGATAGGTACTAATGAGAAATTTCAAAAAAAGCACACTATGAAATGCTCTTACTTCTTTTAGATATATTACCCTGGAAAGCTTGTCTTTTATCTTAGGTTGTGTAAAAGATCTGCTAGTTGAACAGCTTTTCACAAATGTCATGATGTAGTTAATATACTCGTATGCAGTCATAGCAAGCTATATATTTCACCTTCTCTTGTTGAAGGTGAAAAATACTTTAATATGTATGGATGCTGAATTACATCCCTCACTGTCCTCTAAATTAATAATGTGTTATTGAACCAAAATGTGGGTATTTTACTTTATACTGTAGCCTTTCTGATCTGTTATATTTAAAGTAATATTTGCAAATGTTGTGCTGCATTGTGTGTTTTTAATATCTTCAACTTGCAATACAGCTCTAAGATTCAAAAAGATACTGGTGTATTATTGTAATTAATCATTGTTTAGTTGAAATTTTTTTTTCCAGATAGAATACATAGTTCAACTCTAAATACTATGAAGTTTCTTTAATAAAGTCAACAAAGATAAAGAAGGAAAACTTTTAATCTTGTGGAGAAAGTTTGTATATAGTAGGACAGAATTGTGAACTTATGAAGAAGAGTTGAGGGAGACTAGAGTTTGCAGTAACTGTATCTTGACACTTGTGTCACATAAATGCTTTCTTTCTATTAATTTTTTTTACTGTTCAGAATACATGTCTGAGAAGAAAATTTGTTTAGCACAGCTAGTAAACCTCTGAAAACCTGGTACAGGTCAAGAGATTTTGAAATAGTGAGTTTTTTATCTGGTATGAGAATTCAATCTATTGACTCCAAGACTACTCTTACTGACTAGGATAGGCAGAGTCCTACTTGGAAGGGTTATATTAAAACTGAAGAATTTTGAATATGAATGTTAATATTGAAGTCTACTTAGAAATTAAGGAAGAAACTAATGCAGTCTCTAAGGTAGTAATGAAATACACTTTTCAGTGAATGCCACTACACAATAAGTCTTCCAGATTTTGCAGCTCTTTAACAATTGTAATATGTGAAATGTGTCATTGCTATCATACTGAGAGGTTACAGGACCATGGAAATGGACCCTCACAGGAATTACTGTTCACTTCAGCTGCACATCAATTAGGAAGATAATTAATGAAAGTGTGTAAATCTTTCAAAAGTTTGATCTTCTTTCTCTCTGTTGTTCAGTTGCCAACTGGCCCTCATCAACTCCAGCTTATCTGGACTGAACTTTGGAAAGGTTATATTCATTAATGTATCAGTAAGGAATTAGAGACACATGGCCTTGAGTAGACTTGGGGGAAAAAGTTACAGACTGTCTACCTACTGGAGGAAAGGCTTTTCAGCATGTTTACCCTACCTGTTAATTGCAAAAACAATTAGTAGCAAAATTTAATATCGAAGTTTTTTCACTGCTGTAGAATCAAGTGAGGACCGTTTTAGAGCAGGAAGCTCATGATACTTCTAATACTCTCTGTTCTTTGCCCCTGGAATTTTTTTTTTAGACACTGTTGCTCTGAGGTCCCCTGCCTTCAGAGTGAATTGGTGTACTATCTTTTCTCATGCAAATGTGTTTTTTTCCCGCAAAGAGAAAAGAATACATCAAGTCTTACAAAATAATAATATAAAAGCGTTTTCTAAAGAAGTAGTCATAATTGTTGTTTTTGTACAGTGCTAAGAAAGGGAAGACTGCTTGTGGTTGGCCTTTAGGCATTATTGTGATAAATATAATTTATATTTATTATCATTGCTTTTATTTTTTGTTCTTATTTATCAGACTACTTGTAGAGAATGCAGTCTTTGATAAAGTAATTACTTGCTACAGTAACTGTGTTATATCATTCAAATATGATGAGACAATGTAAAAAAAATATATTAGGCTTAACTAAGAATGGAGAAAACTTCCATTTTAACTAAAGTTGATAATCACTAGACTAGTATGATAATAATAAGGTACTTTCAAATGAAATTGTTTTGCTGATGAAAGTAATTTTTATTGATGCAGTTAGAATAGTAATACTTTCTTTGAATGATGAATATTTTTCCTCTGGAAACTGTACTTTTAAACTGTTTCTATGAATACCTCAGCAGGATGGGGAGTTTCCATACAAGAACAGAAAAAGAGCACTTTTTTTTTTTTTTCTTGCATGGTCTTTTCAGTTGCTAAATACATTCAGATCTCTCTGACTTCTGTAGCAGGCACTGAAGGTCTTCG
The DNA here is from genome assembly GCF_000687285.1 of Phaethon lepturus. NCBI lineage: Eukaryota > Metazoa > Chordata > Aves > Phaethontiformes > Phaethontidae > Phaethon > Phaethon lepturus. The sequence goes on from NW_010541057.1 coordinate 8,559, forward strand.
GCTTCTCATATGGTATTCTTAAGGGACGTAATTTTCTCCATTGATTATGCAAGGTCAAATACTACATTATTCACATTGTCTACTCTTACATTAGCAATTCTTGCTTCTAAGTTGCCCAGAGTTTACCTACTGTCCGTGAGAGATTGAGACTCATCACCTGGGATGGCTTCAGTTTCATATCTGAGAATAAATTTATTGACTTTGAGTATCGAAGAGGTAGTGAGCGTATATCAAGCTGTAGCTCTATATGTACTACTGAATTTGATGCTTGGTATTATTATTCTTAAAGCTAACAGTTTTTTGAACTCTCTCTGTGTATACTGTTACTGATAATCCTAAAAAGATTGATACATATACGCAAAGGAAGAATTTTTGTGAGTGAGGAGAGATATCATGCTGCTTTTTGCCTTCCAAGAGAAAAACATATGTGTGTGTGTGTGTGTATATTTATGTATATAAAAGAACAACAGCATCCTAACAACAAAGCTAGAAGGTTAATTTACCATAGTTGTAACAAAAAGGGTAGTAAAACAAAGGATATTTTACTGATTTTTTTCTTTTTTTTTTTTTTCTTCTGTAGTCCTTGTATCTTAAACTACAGTAAGGTTTTTGGAGCTTTTTGCACTGTTAATGGAATAACCTTTTATAGAAGACAGAAATCTTTGTGCTTACGTGTTGGACTATATGAGAAGAGTTATGTTCTACTCCTTCAGAGATGTAACTTACAACCTTGAGCAGTTTGATTCATTCCAGCCTTATTCTCAATTATACTATGCCCACTGTACACTACATGAATTAAATTTAAACCTGCGTTAAGGCCCCTTATACTGCCAGCATAGTGAATGCTGTTAGTGTAAATGGGAAATAGGCTTTCTGATCTAAACTTTTCTGTCTGTAAAATGAGTATAATCTCTTTTCATCCACCACTTCTTTATTTTAGCTGTTTCAACTATAAACTCTTGATAAATCCTTATTTTAGATATGTATGTTGGCTGGCACTGATCATGGTCAAAACTGTTACTAGGTGCTACCACTGTTCAGAAAACATTGAAATAATTCAGAATTTATTTTTAATGGTTTGAGTCACAGAACTGTAGAATGGCTGAGGTTGTAAGGGACCTCTGGAGGTCATCTGGTCCAACCCCTCTGCTCAGAGGCAGAGGCACTGTCTATTTTAATGTTGTATGAAGACTATTACTTTTGATTGGAAAATGTTTCATTGAATTCTTTTATGAAAGGATTTGTTCAGGTATCTGAGTTATTTTATTTTTTTATATATAAAGTAAGTAAATCTTTTACATTTTTTTTCTTCAGATCTTACTGGTAGAAATGATTGCTCGTCAATTTTCATCTTGGAAACAGGTGTCACTAATAGGAATGCAAAAAGTCTGAAGCTGATAACTTTGATAGGCCTTATGTCTCTCTTCCTTATTTGAGACAGAATTGTAGCACAAAATCTAGAGTCTTGAATGGTTTCACTTTTAAGAGTAGATATTGAAAATGTTAAAGGCACAGTTATTCACCTCTTAACTGACAGAATCATTCTGAAAGCTGAATATGGTCCATGAGACAATTTCATAACTGCTAGGGTTACTGGTCTGCAATTATGGATGTAAATGCCTGACCCCAGACATGCAGAAATTAGCCATATTTGTCACATGCATGTCACACTATGCAACACCCTTATTTTAAGCAGGGACGAGGATTAGAGGTGTTACTACAACATCTTTTTCCTTGCCTAGTGCAGCATATCACTGGTGAGACTTTGAGAAGATGTCTGTTTTCATTTCCAAATTTTATAAAAGGCATATTCTTCCACACAACAATTTGGAAAACCCTTACCCTCTAGGTTTATGTGAACCTTTCTGCTAAGTAATACTAATACCTAGCCTTAAGTTGTGCATTTTACCCATTAATATCTCAGAGCTCAGCACAGGGAGCATGTATTTGCATGGTCCCATGCAGGAAGGTCTGTGGGACTTTGTGCAGGTTGTAGGATGAATCAGTTGAGTCTGCTTGCAGAGTCTAGAGGTGACAAAACACGTTTTTTGAGGAAATCTACCTACACAATATACGCAATAAAAAAGCATGATAGAAGTGTTTATTGAAAAGAAATGTATGAGGTTAACAAAAAAAAGTACTTAATCAAATTATGGTTTGTCCAGAATAGTAATGCTAGTGTGAGCACTTCCAGTAGAAGATTTGTAACAGCCAGTATTGTCAGGGTACTGGTTTACCTTTAATAAAAGGCTGCAGAAAAAGATACTTCTTTTTTTTTTAAATTACTGAAAGATTTGTATACTCTTCAGTAGGTCACAGCTCAAAGCAAAAGGTTGAAATGATACCAGGTAGCCTTTGCTAATATGATGTATTATTGGTTGAATATACTCTTAAGCTTATGCAGTGTCAACACACTTAGGTGATCATGTGTTTAATGAAACCCAGTTCATCATATTATATTTTTCCAGTCATAGAATAATCCTAAGTTTTAGGTTTTTTTAACAATGAAAATTCTAATATAGACCCATCCCTAGAATAAGAGAAAGAGAAATGCTAAAAATAGACAAATAACCTAATTTTTTTGTGTAAATGCGAACATGTAGATGAACTAGATCAGCTGTTTCTGGTGTATGTAATCGTTCCTTTCATTGGATCTCGCTGTTCTGTGTAGGTCCATTTTTAATTGCTTCTGGCAAGTCGTAAGATCAAACATTTTTGTGGGAAAAGCTGTGCAACAGGCAAAATGTTTCGCAGCCCTAAATCTACATTTGCTTGTACATTTCAGCTGCTGTGAATTAGGGAAAGTGGAATTTACAAAAGGCAGAGTAAAGAATTCTAAGTTCCCCTATTTGTACAGAATCCCTGACAGTGGTTATTCCCGATAATGACGTGAGATGTATTAAATACGTAAATATTAAAAATATAGGAGAAGGGATAAGGAGCGAAAGAAAGGAAGCAGACTGCTGTATTCTGATGTCATTGCAGAAAACCAGCAACGGAATTGTTTTTATGGTCCCAGAGTTCTTAGTAAATCAGAAGACTGCAGTTTTTTAAAGGTAGAGTAGACATGTTAATGCAAAGGCTGTATTTCTAGAATGTAAGCCATTACACAGTAGAAGACTTGTCCAAGACCCAGAGGCCAAACAGGATGTTGCTGGGTCACTACCATTTCAGAATATTCATGTTATTTTGAAGAATTAGTTCTGAATGCGTGTGGAGGATCATTAGAGATGAATGTTTTCAAACACTTTCTAATCATTTGGGATGAAGATAATGCTTACAAATCATAACAGGGAACTGTAGCTAATGATAACAGCTTAGCAGCCTGTGGAGAATATTAGTTAAACCATTGGAGCTAGGTGTCTGAGGTGCTTCAGAAACTGAAGCTTCACAATGAGACATAAGGAGGAATATTTGGAGAAGTTATGGAATAGAGTTAGATGAGATTTAAGGGCAATGAGAGGAAAATTTATACTGGTGGGCCTCATAATGTACTTATTTGAGGATAAATGTTACTCTAGCAGCTTCTATACAATAATATACCTACAGTGTTTATGTGTATTGTTTTGGGATTTTTTGAACCGAAGAAAATAGAAAAGTAAATGTTATTTGTAAGTATTTCTGACATGATTTTGACATGATCATACCCTAATGCAGTTCATGTACTAAGAGAACCCAAAGGTTAAATACATTTCAAAATGTTTTTAGGAGTGTGTTTTCAAGAACTCTTGATGTCAGAAAATAATTTTTGCCTGGAAACTTTTTTTTCCTTTGAACAAACAAATTGGTTGTTTGTGCTATGTTTCTGTATAATGTTATTCTGTGGCTTATAGCCATTTCTCCTAAAAAGAAATATTCAAGGTGAATCTCTCCTCTGCTGCAATCTGAACAAAACTGAGTTTAAAACCGTAGTGAGGTTGATGCCTCTTGTTCAGTTCTTGAGAATGTTGTTTTGGTTTTTTTTTCCTCCTCCTCTGTCTTACCTGAAACATTTCCTAGCCCAGCCTGTAGATAAATAATTGATCTTCTGATAGCAAAATTAACACTTTTCCTTTCTATAACCTGGAAATTACTAGAAAGGTTAAATACCTGTTCCCCTTTAAACAAGCAGATACACTTCCTAATTTATTTAATTGATTAACTTGTACTAATTAAAAAGGGTTGAGCTAATGGGCCAAATATCTACTTGTCAGTAGAAAAGCACATGAAGAAATACAGCCACCTTCAGTATATGTCAGGCTTTTCAGTCAAGGAAAATGTAAAAAGTTGTAAATTATATTGGTTTTCGTTGACCTGAGCTAACCCACAGTAGAGCCACAGCTGCGCTCTTGCTGACGCTCACGGCTGAGCCGAATGTACAGTAGATGAACGGAGTTCAACCAGGGGATTTGAAACGGGCAATGCTACTTGCTACCCTTTGAAGTCAACTTTAGAGAGCTATAAAGCAAAGCATAGCTGCCTGCATAGCTCTTAGGATGGACATGACTGCAATAGTGAAAATGGAAGAAGCTCAACCATCAATACGTAATTACAAAGATCAGTAAATTAGGCATGCAGTGAATTCATATACAATTACAGAGGAAAGAAATTTGCCCTTGATCATGGAACTATCTCTGGAAGCGTCTGTGTTTGCAGGTGTTACATGCCAGGCGCAGGGCTCACCATAGCAGTGAAAATTTTGATCAAGTTTCATTCAGTCCTTTGTTACAGCAGTTTCATAAAGTTAAGTTTTATCAGTCCCAGAAAATGGTATTAAAAACTAAACTGAATAGAGCAGTTCCTAATGTTTAAAATTATTTTTCTAGATAAATAAGTAGTTTTAGAAATGCATCCCATGTAAATGGGTTTCGTTCAGATTTCATGTTTCAGCTTTTCTTCAGAATCAGGAGGGTTAAAAAACTTAATTTCTGAAACCAAAAGTTGAAATGCTTGTGTAATATTTTGTCTTCAGGATCAGATGCCTTAGGCATAGGCCTTTAATCCCTGTGCCCTAGTTATACCAATTAAGGTTCATGAAATATAAATTCTGTTACATATGCATCTTGGTTTCTCCTTTTTTCTTCTGTTTCAAAATCAGTCTGAAATATTAATGATCGTACTAAATGCACTCTGTTATGTGAATTGCTGTTAATTTTGCATTCTAGTTATCCTGACGGATGTAGTGAGTGACGTTTTCTAACATTTAGACTTAAATGTGTCTTCTCTTGCTGAAGGAAATCTGACTTTCATAATATGGTTTCTTGTAGGCCTGCCTCTTTATCTGCGTTTAAATAAAAAAGGTGCTGAATATACGCAGCACTTTGGAAGACCACAGCTTATAATTGTTCATGATTTCAGGTGCTGCAGTGCAAATTAATCATTGTCGAACTGTGCTGGGGAGAATAGAAATGCCGAACAGCATCGTGGTCCCTGCCTGAAAGAGTTTAATGCCTGAAATGTTAAAGCTATCCTTCAAAGTCTCATGTTATTTTTTTCACTGAAAGATTTCTCTCCGTCTAAATTTATCATCCATTTCTGCCTATCATGTCGATGCAAATGGATTTCTGAAGCTTGCTTGTAACAGTTCCCTTCGCCCCCAAACCTGATGAAGAAACGGTCATTGATGTGAATAAAGTCCCCATCAGACCACTTGTGTTGTACAGTTTTGTTGGGATTAGGGAAAGCACTGATACGGGATGGGGGTACAAACAGAGGTGGAAAAACAATTTGGTTTAGATGGTTCAAAACTGAAATCAATAAAAGAAGAGCTGTCTGTGTAGCTACAGGTATAGCAATGTGTAGATTGCACCTCATCTACAGAGAGAGTAGCCGCTTTGGTATAGATGTAAAAGCTCCCAAACGAAAAATTCACAGACTTCTGGGGGGTTTGTTTTGTTTTTTAAGGCAGAGGCGTATGTCACTGTAAAACAACTATATCTACTTTAATGTGGCCAGAAAAGAGGCACTTCGCTGTTCCACTGCAAAAAGAATGAGTTAATAAACCCGGCACACAATCTGTCTCTGCTGTAGCTCTTGGCGCACAACAGCTCTAATTGGTGGAAGCTATTGAGGCCTTAATTGCTGATTTTGCAGTACTGCCATGTTTACTGATAAGGTTTGATGCAAGCTAAAATTTGTTAACTAGAGAGAAACAGTCACGCTTGCGTGAAGAGTGTGAGGACAAACGGCAGGCTTTTCTGTAGCATCAAATGCCAATGGGGTATTTCGGCACGTGGCATCGTTAGATTTCCCCTTTCAGGCTAATGAAATGCCTTTCTTGGAGCAGAAGAGCAGGAAAGACATTTCCGAGTTACACGTTGCGCAGCTAGTACTGAAATAAGCCTATAGTTGAAGTGATAGCTGGATGTTCACCTCACTGATTTACATGACACTTAAATATAAATTTTTTTGGCTCCTGGAGAAGGACAGATGCTACTATTAGATTTGCATTGCATCAGGAGATCTGGGATTGAATTGAGTATATAAAAGAAGAAATGACAATTGTGCCCACCAGACAAAGATTATCTACATCAGTTAGAGGTAGTAGTAGTATCTTCCTAATATTAAAATCTAGGTTTACTATCAAAATTTATTGACTAAGCTGTCATTTCATTCAGGTTTCTGAATATGACAAAAGCTTTGCCGTCTGCCAAATGAATGGAGAACCATTGCATTTAAATTATAAAGAGTTTAGTTCTTGAACTGACAGATCCTCACGTGTTTATTTTTGATGCAGTATTGTTATATTGTAATACAGTAGCTTTTTAAGCTACTAGCCTGCAGTTTCATTTCTGAACTGTAAGTTAAAATCATTATTTGTATTTGAGTTTATATAGTAGTAATAAAAAGAAGTAATGTTATATGGCTGTTTATGTCCCAAAAGCTAAAAGGAAAAAGAAATGGAAGTTTGTTTAACGTATCACTCTGGAAGTGCCAGTTTTCTGCGTCTTAGCCTGTTTTTCATATACTGGATACATAGCTGAGAGCAGAGGAAAATGTAAGATATTATCTGAGTGAAAAGCAAATGCTACTGTGAACTCCAACTGAGTTTTTGTCTTCACGTTTGAAAAATACATGGCTATATTCAAAGAGATTTTGTGCTTGCAGGTGATTAAGGTCTATTTCATTTTGTTACTGAATGTACTATATCTTGGATATATCCTGTAAGCCATATATGTTATCTCACAGTTCATAAAATGTGTATTAATCTACATAACAGAATGTGTATAGAAGAGCAGATAGTTGAAGTACCTCAGAATAGTGCTTTAATCAAATATTTATTCATGCTCAGAAGATGAGACATAGGGCATTGTAAACTTTTTCTACCCCTTAGATCAATTTTGGTTCAAACAGTATTCGATTAAGTTGTAACTCCATATGGGTCTACAACAGTGCAAAATATTATAAGTTGTATTACATAGTGGTTTAGATATTTAACAGGACAGCTTTTTAAAATACAGTCAAGTGCTTTGCGTCCTCTATAGTAGTTCATAATGTTGGGTAGTTCTAGCCTTGAAAGACTGAGAAGAGCAAAACAAGACTTTCATCAGCGAGGTCATAGTTAAACAAAATTAATCTACATACACAAGAGATGCACTCCAAGTCCGAGTCAAGAATGGCTGTATCTCTCTCTGCTTTTAAAAATCTGAGGTTTGCAAGTCCAGCTCACATGAAGGACCTTCTTCTTGCCAAACTATTTGGCAAACTTGTGTGGTTATCCACAGAATGGGTAGGATTTTTTTCTGTAAGCAATGTGATTCAGAATATGTTATCTACTGTTATTCTGTTACCCACAGATGCAGCAAAATGTACCTAAATCCTGTTTATTTTATTAAAATTTGAACAGCAAGATATTTTCAAGAAGAGTTATAGAAGATGGGGAATAATTTGCAGTGCCACAGGTCCATGGTGTCTTCAGCTCTCTATTTGTATGCTTCATTGTGGGGTTAAAAAAAAGAAAAAGGAAAAAAGTATGCTACTTTCCTTCATGTTGCCAATAAACAGTTAGCAAAATGTATCTTAACTGCTCAGTTAACATAGGAAAGGGTCTTTAGTCAAATAATAGTGACAGCAAAATTGTTAACTGTTTCCTCTGCCTTTTCCTTTCACCACACTGAAGTGTGAAACAAAAAATACGAAACAATAAGACAACCTGGAAAACAAACTACTATTTGTTCTTGACCTAAGTAACAATGTTGTAGAAATAGAAACTCTTGCATTTCCTAACCATTTAATCTGGATATGTGTGTTCACAATATTACATTCATAGTTCTATGTTTAATATTGTACCAGTAATTTTAAAATCACATCTATTTGCATGAACTTTATGAAATAAATCACGTGTGATAACTCTGCTATATAGTGCTTTTGTTTTAATGGTCATGTAAGTTTATGTTTTATATCCTATTCCAATTCTTTTGTTTGAGACCTTCTTCCTCTTATATTTTAAGTAGTGATACAGAATTAAAATATGGAGAATAAGGTTTTAGAAGCACAAAGTATTATTTGTTTTTATCTTCCCATGGTGTATATTAGGTTACAGTAATAGTCCATTAAAAAATAAATTCACTATTTTGTGTTACTAGCCAATCAAACTTCTGAAATATGCAGTTTGTATTTTGGCATGCATTAAAAAATGTGTAATAATGCACATTATTAATTGATCATTATTCTATTATTTTGTCTTTTAAAAAGAGCAGTACTGTGTCAAAATAAAGACATTAATTTTACAAGAGACAGAAACCTCTTATTAAAGCCTGAAGCACTGTCAGAAAGTACTAAGTGCACTAGACGAGACTACCTCCTGTTTTATCCAAAGCCTTGTGATGTTGCAGTCTTTGTGACTCTTAAGAGCATGTAAAAAATTCTTTCAGCTGCAAGACTTACTTTGTCTAAATAAATGAATCCGAAGATTTAAAAGAAACAAGGTATTAGTCTAAAATTCAGTCAGTTGTTACGATTCAGCTGTCCAGAACTTTTATTCGGTTTACCAGGAGTTAAAAAATTTCAGACTGAAAACTCCCTTTTTCGGTAATGATACACTCATTTTATATTTGCTTTTCACTTAATCTGAAATCAATGATGAAATTAATAATTTATTACTATTCCTTTCTTCTCTTTAATCAGTAGATGGCTCTACCAAGCCACTAACATGTTCTGGTCATGGTGGCCGCATTTGATTGAGGGCATTTGGGTGATTTGAGTAGCTAGTTAAGATGTTTGCAGATGAAGGAGGATCTTCATAGCTTATTATTTTTTTATTCTATTTCCATATAAATTAGGCAGAAATGGTATGGATAATGCATTGGATGGAGATACTCAGGTACTAATTGCACTTAAGTATTGCACTCGTGTGATTGACCAAGTCATGTCCTGGGTCAGTTCGTACTCACTTATTTTGAATATGTTCACAGCAAAATATCTTGGACCAAAAAGAAGAATTCCCTGCTTTAAAAAGGCAGTAAGCTAAACAGTATAATCTGAATGTGATAATAATAAAAAGATTTAGGATGAAAGAAACAATTTATATTTTCACACCTTTATTCCAGTTGATTCCTCAATTCCTTTTAAAACATTTTCCTTTGAGTGCTTGTCCAGTGTATTCTCTATTGTTTGTTGCTGACATTTGTTAAAGGCAAGCAAAATCAGTGATTACTTGTATTCATTTCTACCACGTACAGTTTTAGGGCAGATATCTAATGTGCGTTAAGCAAATAGAATTACTGGTACCCCAAGAGAATTCCCCCACATTTCCTGTGGACTAAGGCATGTAATCCAGGAAGCAAAAATAATAAAAAAAAAAAGGGTGGTGGTGGGGAAGAAACGAGAGCGCTGAAATGAAGAAACAGTTTGTCTCCATAGTTGCATTTTCCTCCATCATAAATGCAGCGAGCACAGCTATTAACTTGATTCACTTTCTTTCTCAATACGTTGTTGCTGCTCTGCAGAGAGATTTGAAGCAGTGCTGGACAAGCAGAAAAGAAACATGGGTCTTCTGAAACAGAAGTAAACAGGATGAGCAAGTGAAGAGATTTTAGAAACAGTCAGCAATATATGGCAAACATTTTCTAAATGAGAAATAAAGGAATATAACTTCTGTAGCTAAAATTGCAGCTCATAGTTTCTAGAATTGCTATGATTGTTATAATAGGAGTTTTAGCCCACAGTACTTACTAGTGTTGTGTAGCAGGGATATTACTGCAGGACAAAAAGTCCTATCTGATTTTTTTATTATTGTGAGGCTGTTTATTTGCATATTAATATAATGTCATGTGCGAATGAGATAATAGATGAGCTGTATACATATATTGCAATACAGTGGTTTAAATTTTAAAACTTTGGCTAAATCTGCCTTTTAAATTTACTTTCTTGCAGCTGCAGTGGTTAATAATGTATTATAGCTGTAACTGGAAAAAAGGGAACTGTGAAATTTCAGGCACTTGATTGATCACATTTGAAAACATACCTAAATGCATGATGTCAGTTCTTGTTTTCAAAGGGGATAAAGCAAGCCTGGGATCATCCAGTTCAGTGATGCTAATCTTCTCTGGCCAGGATAGATATAAAAGGGAAAATTTAATTTCAGGTTTTGGTTGGCCCTTTACTACCTACACTAAAGCAATTCAACAGCCATCTGTGATGAAAGTAAGCAGCTACATTTTGTGTTTTACTCTCTTGCTTTTTCTGTGTTATGCATCTGCTGCCAGTGCTGTTGATTCAGCAGCTTATTTCAATTCAAGTAATCAAAACTCTGAAAAATTACTTTTCTGCTTTTGTTTGCCCCACAAAAACAGCTTATGTCAACATAATATCCTTTTATTTTACCTCTGTTCTTCACCCTTTTCTCAGGTGGAAATCTCCCTTGTGTCTGCAAGGGTTTAATTTCTGTCCAAGGTCACAGGTCTCTGGACTTACCAAGTCTTGCTGGCAGCTGGGAAAATTACATTTGGCAGCATGACCATTTTCCTTGGAGCTCAGTGAATGTCAGCACACTGTTCAAGCTTTGCTTTTGGCTAGTATCTTCTCTACTGGAGACCTCGAAAACTGTAGCTGATTAAGATCATGCTTCTTCTGGTTTCATCTCCACAAACAACCGTCATACTAGCTCTTTGTCAGTATTATAAATTCCTTTTTCCCTAGTAGAAGAACGAGTTGAGGGGATACACAAATCTCAACCAATATTCCTTAGGACACGTTTTATTCATTAAGCTGTTATTATTAAGTAGATCAAACCATTATTATTAATAGCAGATAACAATTCTCACAGCAAATTAACTTAATAATCTCACACAGATTATTCACGTCCTTGCTTATAGTTACTTTGCAGGAGGGGTGGTGGGAAGCCAATGTGGCTGTCTACTCAGAGGCAGAGCGCTGTGCTGGCATACCAGGGCCTTCTAGGTAAATGTTGAGGAAGAACTTCCGGGGGCCCTTTCTCTCATCAGGTCTGCAAATGATGCTGTAGTCTTTGTCTGCATGTAGCAGCCACTGCCTTCTTGGATGGGATTCGAATTACACAACCGGGTTTTGATGTTTGTGTGTGCCCATGGCCTTGTCCTTCTGACAGGCTGTTGGGTGTCGTGAGTGTATCAGCTCTTGCAGTCTCAACAGGACAGTTGGTCTCCAGAGCTTATCAGTCTTTGGAAAATTTCCACATGCTGCTTTCTCAGCAGTGTTAGAGTTTAAATGTGTTTCCTCTCTTCGGGCAGTTTTCTGGTAACTGCTTTCTCGTTTCAAACTTATAAGCGCCCTTGATGGCACCCAGGTAGTTGCATGGGTTGATCTGCTGCTGTGTGACTGTGGTCTCCATCGCTGATGAGAGTAATCTTTTTCAAGGTGTTCTTATTTTACTTCCACTTTTCTGCCTGCCCTTTTAGTAATAATCATCAGTGTTAGATTAAAAATGAATAAGGAGCTTCCAGCAAGGGGGGCTGATGCTAACCTAAGTGCAGAGTGAGAAGAATAACCCATGCAGAGCAAAAGAATGTCAAGGTCTTTATTTATAAGACAGAAACTCGTGATAAGAGTAAAATTCTTATTTATGGAATTCAGAATCAGTGACTGTTCATTGAATATCTCACTTTGTGCCCTCTCTTGAAGCTAATGTGGCTGCTCAGCAAAATTCACTATGCAATGATGCTACACTGATGAGAAAGCAAGCAGGAGGTTGATTGAACACAACATTAAAAGCCCAGCCTTTTTTGAGAAGATGTATAAGTGCAGATTTAATCAAAACATACAGTATTTTGCACACAAGTTGAAACACTGTGTACGTCTGTTTATCTTTGTAGTCCTCCCTCTTAAATTAATTTGTTAGACAGATTTCATGATACCTTGATTTAAGGTGAATTAGGTGAATATTTCTCTTTACTGATAACAGCTGTTGGAAAGGTTGTTGCCTAACTGGACATGCATTTACACTTGTGAATGTAAAAACGCTTTTATCCTTTTACTAGAAAGTCTTTGGCTTTTCATAACTGAATGAACTGATGGTTTATTAAATGAATACTTCTTTCAGTTGTTTGATATAATTTATTTTCTAACTAAAGATTAAATAATTGTAGTAATTAAAGGACAATATTTGACATCGAGGACAACATTTGACATTGAGGACAACTCAATGTTGTAATTGAGTTAAGCAAAAATAATAATTTCTTGTTGCAAAGGTAAACAAAAGAAAAAGTACCTGTGTGAATAATGGAGTCTCACTAGAAAAAGTCATGCCTGATGTTTCAGGTAAAATATTTTTGCCTAAATTGTCAAATTACTGTAGCTGTGCATCTAGATTGTGAGAGTTGAGAGAGGAATAGAAATAAAGGAATATATTCAATTTCACCAAAATTGCTTTTGACAAATTATCGAATGGAATTTAATTGATGTGAAACATTTTCTAAGATGTGTTTCTGCAACTCCGCTTAGGAGGCCATGCATAGGCCACATAGAGAGGACTTCACCTATCTCAAGTACTTCTGAATTGTCAGTCACTGCAATAACAAGGTGTAATACTGATTTGAAATTCTTCTAGTATGTACTATGACAGAAGCTTCCTCCATGCATATTTCTGCAGTTTTTCTCAAGACTTCTGAAGAGAAATCACCTCTGGAATGACAGACGTACTGGTGGCTTAGAGTGTGATCCCAATAAAAAAAGGAAGACCCTGATTACAGTCTGAGGGATTTAAGCCATTTTTATCTTACGTAAGTATCATCTAGACTGATGCAGTCATGACCACAATGACTGGTCTTGCAGTTCAACAATCATGTTCATTGAGTGGGGGTTAGATGCCTGAAGTGCTTTAGTCGTGTAG